>NC_072737.1:25834451-26134451 GCF_026930045.1 Uloborus diversus | reverse complement strand
ACTACTGTGGGTTAAAATACGTCGGTTCAAGGCAGTTATAAGACTTAAAACTTGAAAATGGCTATTGCTATATTTATCATGTTACAATACGAGGGGGACCCAAAAGAAACCGGACTAATGGTGCGCTGCCAATCCTAGATGTACTAGAGTGTTCTCCAGTTAGATGGCTCAATTAGATACCTTCACAAACCAGCTGTGCAAGTGACGTCAGTGTAGTTGATAACGTCTGATCGTAGTGTTGGTTTTCTCAGGTGTTATTTCTTTCCCCCTGCGAACTCATTATTGCACATTTAAAAGATCAAAGTGTAAGCTTTAAATTTTGCTTCCCGCTTGAAAAGTCAGCAACGGAATAGCTTAACAAATGCTTCAACAAGCTTTCAAGAACGATGCTAAGAGCTGTATACAAGTTTTCGAGTGGTTTGGGCGCTTTAAACAGCGCATGAGAGGTAGCATGAGTGCTAAAGGTCATGCTCGTTCTGAGCGCCCTTCAACGTCTCGAAATGATGAAAACGTTGAAAAAATCCGCCAAAAAATCATTGGAAGTCATCGTTTTACGAATGACGAAATTTCAGAAGAAACAGAAGTGAGTTGGAGCTCGCGCAGGCGATGGGGAAAATTAAGGCCCCTATATATACGAGCCGGCGCATCAGCTTAAGATCAGCCTTTTTGGATCGGAGCTCGTGTTTGAGTGGTTGTCTTTTCTGGCGAGTATTTGCGTTTAGTGATTGTTCACTGCGAGCGATTATTAGTGGCACGTGAATTTTTTATTAAATAAAGTATTATTTTCGGCAAATTTGGCGAAATGCGAAACATTACTGTGGTAACCCAACCAGCGCAACAATGAAAAATCCGATCCAAAAAGGCTAAACTTAAGCTGATGCGTCGGCCTGTCTATACAGCGGCTCTAGGGAAAATGGTTCCTTCACCATAACGCTCGCGCACACTCAGCCTTCACTATTAAGCGCTACTTGGCCTCTCAGGGGTGGCTAGTCGTTTTTCACCCCTCGTATTCGCCAAACCTAGCCCCCTGTGACTTTATTCTGTTTCCGAAGATGAAAAAAAAACATTAAAAATAAGCTTTTTGATGATGTAGAGTCTGTAAAAACTACTTCGCAACGGGTGCTGGACATGGTCAAAGTTAAAGAGTTCCAGGTAAGCTTCTAATAGTGGAAAAAATAATTAAAAGGTGTATTGCATCTAAATTGAATGCAATACACCTGTTATGATCTTATAGCCCTAGATGATCGAATGGTGAATACTTTGAAGGAGACAAAAGAAATTTTGTGAATAAACTGATTTATAGATATTTTAGAACAATCTCGATTCCGAGTCACAACTGACTACAACTCTATTTATGTCGAGGACTGCCTACTAAGTGCCTTACCTCCATTATTTTTTATACCGATAGATGGCAACACAATCACCGGATCGAACAGTTAATGATAATTTTAGAACTAGACGAGGAGCTAATAGCTACCTGGTGCTACCAGAGGTATCGTTTCACTTGGAGGACATTGAGACCACGAGCATATTTAACGTCACCCAGTCCCCTTTAATGACGACGATGGATCTTCGACCATCGAGATTCGAACTCAGGACCCTCCGGCCCCGAATCCGACACTCTACCGATCGGGCTACCACGGCCCTATTTAGGAACAAAAAATAAAAAAAAACGATTATTTTTGGGTCCCCCCTCGTACACTAAATATGGAAAAAGAAGGAACGCATGAAATCGAACTGCAGTGTTAAGAGATGTACCGGCTCAAGTCTTATACTGATGATGAAAATTCGAAAGAAAAAAAAAAAAAAAACTGCTACAGATTTTAAAAATATTTATTTTTATTTTGATCCTAATCTGAAAAAGTTCTTTTTACATCTTTTGTATTCACTTACGTGTGCACTTTTCGTGGTTCAGCGAACATTTAGACTCGTTTTCTATTCTGCGCCAGTCACTATCGCAGCCACAATGTACCTTCGAGGCAGGCGAAGGGTTCGGTCATACGAATCCCCATATGGATATAAATTGCCATATTATCATTCACAATATGTTTTAAAACCAGAGGTTGTAGGAGTTGACCTTCAAATCTCCCAAGTTGCGCCGAAGGGTATTTTTTCCTTTCATAGATGCCATTGTTGGTTTTTGGCGTAACGCCACCTACATAACTTAAGCTAATATTTTACCATTGGAGAAAAAACTTGACAAAATGGGGATAAAGAGAAAAAAATAACTATGTAATCAAAAGTTTTTTTTTTGAGCAATCACGATTGCTTATTGTTCTCACTTGACTATTTTTGACGTTCCTTTGATTTTTCCCACCTCCACCCTCCGCACCATCACCGTCGACGGGCTCCTCACGATGCTGCACCTCTAGCGAAAGCCGTCTCCAGGTTGCATCCATGTCCTACACACACGCGCATACATACACGACTACACGCACGCACACACACATACACACACATACACATACAAACACATACACACATACAAACACATACACACGCATACACACAGACACCCACACATACACACACAAAAACATACACACACACATACACACAACTACCCACACATTCATGCCTGCACACAGACACAAACACATATGCCTACACACACATACACATACCCCCCCCCCCCACAGACACGAACACACATGCCTACACACACATACACATAACCCGTACACACATACACATAACCCGTGCACACATACACATAACCCGTACACACATACACATAACCCGTACACACAAACACATACCCCCACACACAAATACACACGCCTACATACACACACTCGTGATTGCGAGAAACATAATTTGAATTTAAGATGTCAAAATTCAAATTAATTTTAAATTAAAGTCTCTATAAGGGTACTAGATTTTATAAACACACTGTAAATCGATACTTTACCCATCTCATGCTAAAAAGTTTCTCCAAAGAATAGTTCAGAGAGAAAGTGTAATTAGTTCTGACATAAACTTCAAAAGAGAAGTCTAGACTAATAATCTATTGTGTCATATTTTTTTCATGAAATAAAATAACTTGGGATGGCCTTAAGTATCTGTTTTATATAAAAGATATGTGTCACACATATTTTCAAATCTTGTTTCGTAGGCAAATGATTTGAGCAATAAAATACATATCTGACGTAAATGTTTCTAAAACTTTATATTTTATAACTTTTCTATTGAGAACGTGTGTAACATAACTGTATGTTTAACCCAATAAATAAAGTTTTGAAATTAAGATATTGCCAGTGTAGTTAAAATAAAAGTAGAAATAGAAGCAAAAAGGGAAAAAAGACTTTTTATTTGGGGGCTGCAACCATCCAGTTGGTGAGTTACTTTTATTCTTTTTAATGCACTTGTGTATTTTATTGTTAGATAAAATTTATAAGATCGCCTTTTCACTGATGTACAACCAAGGTTTAAATTTTCAGGGTCAAAATGAAGTAAGAAAAACAACGTTTAAAAAAAAAAAAAAAGCAGAACTTTGGCTGTTACAGCAGACACGTGTTTCGGCGTTACAGGGAACGCCTTTTTCAATGCAAAAAGTAATGAGCTTATACATAAAAAGACATCCGACCCAGAAACTCATTATTTTTTGCATTGAAAAAGGCGTTCCCTGTAATGCCGAAACACGTGTCTGCTGTAACTGGCAAATTTGTGCTTTTTACTTCCTTTTACAAAAAAGAAAGTATTGTATTCGCGAAAAAATTTTCACTCAAAAATCGGCCTTAATTTCCATTTTGCTAGCCCACAATTGAATATTGATTCTTTTTTTACTTCCTTTTACAAAAAAGGAAGTATTGTATTCGCGAAAAAATTTTCACTCAAAAATCGCCCTTAATTTCCATTTTGCTCACCCCCAAATGAATGTTGATTTTTTTTTCGATTCGACCACATGCGGAAAAGTGCCTAAGAATGTATAGACACGCGAAATATCCATTTTGACCATCACCGAGGTAATTACAACGACTTTTCTCGTGACGTCTGTATGTATGTGTGTATGTGCGTATGTATCTCGCATAACTCAAAAATGGTATGTCCTAGAAAGTTCAAATTTGGTACATAGACTCGTAGTGGGGTCTAGTTGTGCACCTCCCCTTTTGGTTGCTTTCGGATGTTCCTAAGGGGGTCTTTTGCACCTTTTTGGGGGGAAATCATTGTTAATATCAATGCAAACTTAAGTGGTGTTATAATTTGGTAAACACTTGGTGAAGTATCGCCAAGCTTTTGGTCGCCAAGTTTTTTCGCCAACTTGGCGACGATTTTTTTTTTCTTCTAAGAGCGAACATCCGGATCTGATTAGCTATTTGGCCTATAAAACTCTCCTTAGGGCCCTCTAGTTTCTGGGGCCCTCGAAAATATTAGACTATGTAGAGAATTATACCAAAATATGACTTCGTTTTTTTTTACTTCCTTTTACAAAAAAGGAAGTATTGTATTCGCGACAAAATTTTTACTCAAAAATCGACCTTAATTTCCATTTTACTCACTCTTGAATGAATATTGAGATTTTAGTTAAAACGAGTTTTCTCGTGACGTCTGTATGTACGTTAGTATGTATGTGCGTATTTATGTCGCATAACTCAAGAACGGTATGTCCTAGAAAGTTGAAATTTGGTACGGAGACTCCTAGTGGAGTCTAGTTGTGCACCTCACTTTTTGGTTGCATTCGGGTGTTTCTAAAGGGATCTTTTGACCCTTTTGGGGGGGGGGGGGAATCATTGCTAATTTCGGTGTAAACTCATGCGGTGTTATAATTTGGTGGACATTTGGCGATATATCGCCTGTCTTCTTCGCCAAAAAACTTGGCGATTTCTTTTTTAATTTTTCTATTTGGCCACTGTTGGTGAAAGAGAGGGTAAACAATTGAATCACATTAAAATTGCCAGTAATGGGGAAATGACATTAAATTGGAGTAAAAGGAAGTCATGTGATTCACACATCAGCTCGTTCAACCCGACAAGACGTGGATACATGCCTAAGAACGTATAGACACCTGAAGAATCCATTTTGACGATCCCCCGAGCTATTTTCTCATTTTTTGTGTCAAATCAATCTGAAATTCATTTCAGGCCATGTCGTGATTGATATTGTCTAAAAGATTACAAAGTGACAACATAGTTTGAACATACATTCGCACATTAAGGGGTATTCTAGTCTAGAAATTAAAAAAAAAAAGTAGATTTTTTTTTTCTCTTTGTATTTTCAAAGTTCAGACCTTTAAAAAAAAAAGCCTCTAAGAGGATTAATGGAAATTCGAATTATATTCCGAGTTATAGTTAATTTTGTTAAGATAATGAAAAAGCCAGCAAACGAGATCAACAGCGTGACAAACGCTCCAAGGTACGAGCTTCCGAAGCTTCAAAAAAAAGGCAGAACTGCTGCTCTTATGGCTGAAAGATCTGCCAAAAAAGTAGCTTTTGAGGTAAAGTGAGAAACAATGTATAAGGCAGGGATGACTGTTGAAACAAATATAGGTATAACCCCCCATACCCTTAAACCACTCTGACTTCCCGAAATGAGACTGCAAACTTTAAACGCGTTTTCTGAGCAATCACGATAGCTTATTGCTTTCATTTGACTGTTTTTGGCGTTCTATCATTTTACTTTCCCAGCGCCACCCTCCGCACCATCACCGTCGACCGGCTCCTCACGATGCTGCTCCTATAGCGAAAGCCGTCTCCAGGTTGCACCCATTTCCTACACTCACACGCATACATACACATATCTGCACACACATACATACACACATCTGCACACACATACATACACACACCTGCACACACATACATACACACACCTGCACATACATGCACACACCTGCACATACATACATACACACACCTGCACACACACACCTGCACATACATACACACACCTGCACACACATACATACACACATACACCTACACAAACACACACACATACACACAACTACCCACACATTCATGCCTGCACACAGACACAAACACATATGCCTACACACACATATACAACCCAACCCCCACACACACATTCATACACACAACTACCCACACACTTATGCCAGCACACTGACACAAACACCCATGCCTACACACACATACACATACCCCCTACACACAAACACACATACTCCCAAGTTTAAAAAAGGAGCCAAAAATGACCTTTTTTTTCAAGAAGACGCCATTTTGTTCAAAAATTTTTTTTCGCGAATTGGCTACGTCTAGACAATTTACATCCTTGTTTAAAAAGAATCAACTTTAGTTTCATGTTTCAGATTACCAGGAGGATTGGAATCTTGTCAACCACTTCATTTTCCCCCACTTTGCCGGGCTCTACTGATTTCAATTTTGAATTTTCCCTCCACTATTATACATTTTTATACTTCTCAGGTATCAATGAAAAAAATGATGAAAAATTGATAGAAAAAAAAATTTTGAAAAAAAAAAAAAAATAGAACCGACTTCAAATTTGCTCTAAAAAGTGAAAAATAATTTTATTCTTTAAACACCATCGATAATGCTTTTAAACATAATTTTTGAAGTTGGCACAAAAACAAAACGTAAAATACAGTGCAACCATGCTTCGTTCATATTTTTTTTTCAGAAAAGCATCCAAAGTTACGAACGAAACATTTATATCGTTATTCAAATATGCTGTCATCAATGCATACTTTATGTGATAGTAAAGAAACTGGGCCTGGTTAAATGTATAGTTGTAGTTGAGTTATGGCTGTGAATGATTTTGACTATCGTTTTTGCGCCAACTTCAAAAATTATGTTTAAAAGCATTATCGATGGTGTTTAAAGAAAAATTATTTTTCACTTTTTAGAGCAAATTTGAAGTCGGTTCTATTTTTTTTTCAAATTTTTTTTATTTCATTCTTTTTAGTGTAAATGTAGGTATTTCAGAAATAGTAAGAAGTTACCATCACGAAACTTTACCTTATTTTTTTCATAAAAATGCTCCATACTAAAAAAAATATATATATATATATAAACACGCGTTTTAAGCTATTGGCACTAAAAACTTATCTTTGTTCCTCTTTGGAATTAATGTGTAGTTAATTTAATTATAACCATTTAAGTATTACGTTTTTCCTAACTAATTTACATTTCACAGCATTTAAGTTGCTCATGATGCAAGTCTGTATTTTCTTACTTAGCCCCCCATCATTTGTTATTGGCATAGATGATAACGAAAAAAAATACTACTGTAGTTGAGGCAAACCTAATGGCAGCATTGTGAAAGCTAAGCAGATCCTAATCACTGCATCACCTCGTTTCCAGGTTAAGTTTACTCTCACTATAGCACTGAAGAAGGGAAGATTTCGATAATTCACGTATTGTTAATATTTACGCCAAAAATGAGACGACAGCGCCAGATTCCCGATTATTATCGAAATATCCCCCTGAAGAAACTTGATGCTTGCTTCAGAAAAGCCTTCATTCAAAATTATCATCACAATTACTATTAATGTTACTGTCGTATGGCACCAAACTTTCATAACAATGGGTTTTAAATTTAATCATTTAATAGGGAAATTGCATGAAATTTATGTTTTTTTGCCCATAACTTTTTTTCTAAAGGACAAATATGGTCAAACAAAGTAATAGGACCTAAGTTGAGCCATCCCCTATCCATTAAAAAAATAATCATCAAAATCGGTTCACTAGGTGAGACGATGTGAGTGGACAAAAAAAAAAAAAAAAAGCATACATACGGTATGAACTGATAACCGCCTCCTTTTTGAAGTCGGTTAAAAATGGTTACAGTTTTTTTTATTACTCCCGCAAAATCGCCTCAAAATCGAAGCTCTAGACTAGAATACTCCCTTATCACTAGTTATTTAATTGTTATATCCAAAAAAACTTTAACAGTGAAACATTTATGATTTTAAGCGCAAGTGAAAATCAAGTTTTACTGAATGAAAAAAGAGGGAGGGTGCAGAAATAGATTGAAGGAAACGGGAAAGGAAAAAAAAAGAAAAGAAATTAAAAAAATATATTAATTTGAATTTTTGGCATCTTGAATTCAAATTATGTTTTTCGCACTCATGAGCGTGTGCATGCGCGTGTGTGTTTGTGTAGGCGCATGTGTGTGGGTGTGTGTGAGTGTATGTATGCATGTGAGGGAGTGATTGTTGTGTACGCGCGTGTGCGTGTAGGCGTTCGAGTGTGTGTGTGTGTGTGTAGGCGTTCGTGTGTGGGAGTATGTAGGCAAGTGTGTTTGTGTATGTGTGTATGCAGGAGTGTGTGTGTGTGTAGGCGTTCGTGTGTGTGTATGTAGGCATGTGTGTTTGTGTCTGTGTGCAGGCATGAGTGTGTGTATGTGTAGGAGTGTGTGTATGTAGGAGTGTGTGTGTATGTGTAGGTGTGTGCGTGTGTAGGTGTGTGTATGTATGGGTGTGTGTGTAGGATATGGTTGCAACCTGGACACTGTTTTCGCAAGAGGAGCAGCATCGTGAGGATCCGGTCGACGGTGGTGCTGCAGAGGGTGCTGGCGGGGAAAATAAAATCAGCGTAACATCAAAAACTGTCAAATGAGAACAATAAGCAATCGTGATTGCTCAATAAAGGAAAAACCAAATAAATTGACCTAAGCGAGTTTTAAGTAAAAATAAATTTATTCTCTAAAAAGAAATAAAGCTAGTTTTAAATTTCACTCAGATTAACAGTAGCCATTAAAGTTATAAAGCACTTTATTTTTCATTCTCAAATGCAGTCTTTTATCATCAATATACGAATAAATAGGATTTTATAATGTAAATTGTCAGAATACTATTTAGTCATACTTTAGTACGCGATCGAAAAACATTATTGTTGCATATTTAAGTGTAGTAAAAATACATACCCAAAGTAAACATTCAAACATATTTCCTACATGACTCAAGGCAAGCACAGAGTAAAATGAAAGCAAAGATGTCAAGAAATGTAAATTAAGCTAGAGAAATATTTTCTGAACATATGTATTTTAGAAAATACAAAATCGTATTTAAAGAGCTTTACTTCTATTTCTGACTTCAGCTTGTACTTTTTGGATTAAATTTGTTTCAGTATACTATTTCATTTTTACTTAAGATTATTTTAGATACAAAATCAGTACTTTTGTTCAGCAAAGCAGGAAGTTTGGAAAGTAAAAAGGACCTGTAAGTGACAGGTTACATAAACTGACTAGTTGAAGACAATGCATATAAATTAAATTTAAAATGCAAAAGCTTTCACTATCTTATATCTAGCTGGATGAAATTGATTTTGTACCGTGCATTGCAAATGAAGGGAAAATGATTTTTTTTGTTAAAAGTCTACATCTATTTAAAATTTTACAGAGTGTGGTAACGTATAACTTGCTGAATTTAAAGACAATTAAAACCTTTTTTATAAATCAAAACGGTTTATTTATTCTTAAAAAAATATTTCATATACATATCTAAAGTTTTCTTTCATTTAGTTTAAAAAAAAAAATTAGGTAGGTGATGCCATGTACTGCACATACATGCCAAATTTTGCCTCCCTCCCCCCTCCCACTTTTTGACGAATTTGACTAAGAGGACATTTGGTTCCACAACAATATTGAGAACAATTCACACTTCAAGAAATTTTAAGGCGGCCTTAAGGGAACACTTTCCGAAGCACCTTTGCTCAATAAGGAGAAACTTGGTGTGCTTTGTCCGCTCTCCCGATTTGGCACCTTGCGATTTTTTGTGAGGTTTTTCAGTTCACAGCAATTGTGACACCAGTTCAAGCACCCAACAAGATCTGAAGTTCAACATCTAGGAGAGAAAATGCCAAAACACAAATTGTTCTTATAATTTGTAGAATATAAAGTTTTGTGTAGTAACTACAAATTTTGGGCGTGAACTTATTTGGACTTAAACTTATTTTTTTGCAATAAGTTATACTAATCAGGTTCCATTTCCTATTGTACTACGTGTCTTAACCACACATGGTAGGGGAGCATGATCACTTGTCAGTTTTCAAAGGGAGACATAAATGCTGAAAGGTTGAGAACCACTGTAAAGGAAGAAAATTACGCATCTTGGTCAGTTTTGTTTGTATCTGAAACCACCATGTCTTCTAGTTCCTTCATTTCTGAAAATGGTTGCAGCATTTCTTGGTAATATTTATTTATGTATTTGCTGTTGGCAACAGCAGATAAAACATTTACTTTGCATTGATAGCAAAGCCTACCGTGGACTGATTTTCCAATTAAATAATGGAGAACTTCATATTAGTATTTTATTATCATTATTTTACTTTTAATCATTTCTTGTTTACCCAATTATAAACTCTACAGGCAATTAAAACATAATCTTAGTAACAACTTCTTTATCAATGTAATGCATTGTTTGCAGTTTAATATCTTAAATAAATTTCTTAAACCTCATTTTACTAATATACTACTATCAACAAGAGATATTCAAACAGATCGAAGTACATTATGGGTATCTGCTAAGGTGCAATTTATTGTTTTTTTTAACTGCAACAAGGCTAATTAGAAAGATTTTACTATGCGAAGGAACGTTAGACTACTTCAGCAGTAAAAAGATTCCAACTGTTTTTAGTACTTAGTCGCTGAATAAAAAATTTACCGAGTAGGTACATATGAATTGCAACTTTTGAAAAGGATTCGTCTCGAGGTTTTTTCAAAATTTAATTTTCCATTTTTTTAACGCATTGCTTGTAGTTCCATTGTTTTGAGCGAGAAGGAGAAAAATGAATACATTTTGTATAGTTTACAAAGCAAGGAGCGAGATACCGTGCCTGTTTATAATACCTTAAATTTAAACTGAATATATTTTTATTGTTAATTAATGGTTTGATACATTTATTTGGTGAATTATTTTACAATTTTATAGCGATTTGGTTTTATTTAGTTGGTGGAATATTTCAATCCAACATTTTGCTTTATTATGGGTATCTTTTAAGGTTCAATTTATTGTTTTTTTAACTGCAACAAGGCTAATTAGAAAGATTGTATTATGTAAGGGAACGTTAGACTACTTCCGGGGTAAAAAGATTCCAACTATTTTTAGTATTTAGCCGCTGAATAAAAACTTAACCGAGTAGGTACATATGAATTGCAACTTTTGAAAAGGATTCGTCTCGAGGTTTTTTCAAAATTTAATTTTCCATTTTTTTAACGCATTGCTTGTAGTTCCATTGTTTTGAGCGAGAAGGAGAAAAATGAATACATTTTGTATAGTTTACAAAGCAAGGAGCGAGATACCGTGCCTGTTTATAATACCTTAAATTTAGACTTAATATATTTTTATTGTTAATTAATGGTTTGATACATTTATTTGGTGAATTATTTTACAATTTTATAGCGATGTGGTTTTATTTAGTTGGTGGAATATTTCAATCCAACATTTTGCTACTTATACTGATTTTCTTTTTTTGCTTTTTGTTATATATAAAGCAAAATACATAATACTAAAAATACATGAAAGTTGGTTCACTTTTTTCCAGTAAAAAATAATTTCCATCACAGTTGAAATTTTAATAAAATGGTTTGGATTTCCCCTCCGCAGTTCCTAACCTTTAATTTATTTTTCAACTTTAAAATTATACACAAAATTGTTTCATATAAAAAAAGGCAGACAGAAAAAAAGAAACTTTTTAATTTTTTTGTTTAAGATTTTGTTGATTAAACATACTTTTGTTCAATACTAAATTCTTTTTTTTTTAACTTCAAACATATGTTAACTTTATTTTTCTTCTCAAACTTACTCTCTCTTACTTACTTTTTAAAGTAAAATTAAGAAACAAATTTTCATTTAGCTCTGTGATGTACTTTCTGTCGAAGAGATTTATTATAACTGCCTAAACGTGCACAAAACTTTTACTTAAACAAACTTATTAAGTTGTTTTGACTCATGCTATAGCCAGGTTAAAGGTAATCATTTTCAACATTATGTTTATCCACTGTTGCAAAAATAGTTCACCATGTTCTACAAGATAAAATTCATTTCGTTGCGTGTCTGGTATTATCTGCTCGAGCAATTTAATTGAATTTGTGAATTACAGGAAGCAAACAAAGGTTAAATATAGCAAACTTGATTACAGATAATATCTCGTTGAATGGTAAAATGTCACTCATTCATGACAGAATACGTAAATAGGATGAAATGCATGTATTTTCAGATGAAGGGTTGTCACTCAAATATTTTGTTGGGTTTAAAATTTGCGTGCTGAGTTCATTTTTAAGTCATAGCATTTTTATTGAAGCAGATTCTGTATGTGTAAAAAGATAATCACTTTCCGTTATGTATTATATTTGTAGTGTTGTTTATTGTTCAGTGTTTTTACCATTATACTCGCAGGTACTTGATAGGCTGTCTTCAACTTTCCTACTTTTCGTCGACACGAAATCCCCCCCCCCCGTTTTTCAGTACTTTATGATATATTTAAGACGAGAGGAAACCTTAAATGCCAGCGAAAAGTAGGGTAAGCTCTTGATATAAATACAACGATCGTTTTTAATGCTGCTTGGCGTTATTTCCCGTTCATGAATTGATAAAAACATAAAAAACAAAAATAAATTTAAAAAAAAAAGAGAGGGGGGGGGATACACATGCTTGTTTAGATTGCCTTAAATTTAGGCTTAATACAGTTTTTATTCATAATTAATGAATTGATACATTTATTAGGCGGATAATTTTATAATTTAAAACAGATGTGATTTATTTAGTTGGCGAAATATTTCAATCCAACTTTTTGTTACTTGCTGATTTTCTTTCTTTTTTTAAAAATATTTTTGGCGGATTATTTTAAATTTTTCATGTCGTAGTTTAATTATTATTTTTTTCTTGATAGAACTTTTAGTTGTACTTAATGGCTTCTCGTGTAAAAAAACCAACTGAAAAGGAAACGAATGAATGGTATCACCAAAATTTGTTTGTATGCTACTGTAAAATAGCATGGCGGCAATAAAATAAAATGAAAAATAGTCGCTAAGATTGCAAATGTTTCAAATTAATGAGAGAAAATTATCCTAGTGTATACAAAAGAGTGTTCGGTTAAATTAAAAAAAAAAAAAACTGACTTTTTATCCTCCTTTAAAAAAAAATAAAAATGTCTCCCATTTAGATTTTTTAACATTAGTTATCATAGGCTCTTAATCATTACAATAATTTTTCCTATCATTTGATAAGTTAAACATATAATTTATGTAAAACGACCCCCAAGGAAGTATTGACAAAAACTATGAAAGTAATTTTTATTAGACATTATGTTTTAGAAAATTATCCCTACCGAACTTTTTGGTGACACAAAGTGTGACATTTAAAATGAGTATTTCAGTACGGCAGATTACGATTGTAAAAAAAAATAAAATTCTGAGCAAATCTTGGACGAAGATACGGTTATTCTAAAATTTTTAGCTTGAATTGCCAAAAAATAATTAAGAAAATGTTTTACAGAATAATTTATTTTTACTTGATTTAAAGTTATAAATAATAGAGTTACATTAAATGTTTTGGGAAAAATTATAAAATGTTATTCTTTTTAACTATTGCTAAATTGAGGTTCAATACTGGTTTTCGCAAGAAAGTCTTTGATTCAAACCAAGAGCAAAAAATTGTCAAAATGAAAAAATAATAATGATAAAAACATCAAAACCCAATTTTTGAAAAGCTGGAGCATTAAAATTGACAGTTTTTTTTTTTAAATCTAGTATTTGATTATGGTAAATTATAATTGGTTGGTAGTAACGGTGGATAGTTTTTTACTTCCCCTTAGTATGGTGATGTTGTTGCTAATGACACTTGGAAGACTTTAGCTTATTTCGCCTGGCGAAGAAGGAATCAATGCAGAAGGTATTGACGCCTCAAAATGTTAGGCACCCATTTGGAGAGGAATTCGACTTTGTCTCGATAGATGGCAGCACGATCAGTACAATATTCGCTTAGTTCTGAACGGAAGGTGGAACTTTGCACACATGATAGCTGTAAAGACCGACCGAAGGACTTTCGTTAAACGAATTTAATGAGCACTTACTCAGAGGATTTGACTACAAACCAGGAATATTTTGCTTCCAAACGACGGCGCTTTATTCACTACTCAACACCCAGCCTTCTGCTAGGTATTTAAAAAGTGTTATACATGAATCAAACGACATTTGTCTTATAAACTACAGCAGAATTAAGGTTTTGAAATTGAGTTTGATTGGGCAAATAATAGCTTCTAAAAATCCCTTTTAACGGTAATTAATGTGTTGCGAGTTAAAATACTCTGAGTATTATTGTTTGATTCAAGACTCTAAGGAAAATAACCTTCCACAATATCGTGTATTTCAAATAATAGACTAGCACCAAGACAGAGAAAAGATTCTTTTAGCTCAAATTTCAAAAGAAAATGGAGGAACAAAAGGAAAGAACCCGGCTGCAAATGTATTTTAAGATCTTTTGAGCAGGAGGAAATCCTTGTTATCCGAGAAATGTACTTCCGATTTCAATATGTAAGTGGACGAAATTTTTTTGACATAACGTGTTTGGAGGACAAATGTAGAACCTATTTTATTACCCTGCTGGCCTGTTTTATTTTTCACGTTCTTTTTATATACTTTTACCTTAATCTTTCAATGCCTCGTAAAGAAAATTCGTTTTATTTTATTTATTTATTTTTTATTTTTTATTATTTTTTTTGCGTATATAGATTGAAACATTTTCAGAATGGGATTTACAATCCATAGTTTTACAAATCTCTGTTCATTCTATTTTTAATGAAAAAAGAATGGGGGGGGGGGACCAAAAGCTAATTTTATAAGAAGGGAATGAGCTGAAAATTACCATTGACACCAGAGAATATTTTATAGCTAAATAACAACTTTTTTTTACCCACACATGTCGTCGTGTTTAAAACTTGGATAGCATTGAAAGGACATCTGTTTTTGAAGCAAGTTTTCACAAAAAATCACCTATTTACGATACACGATGTTATTGTAATTACCCACTTCTATTTTTGTGGAAACTGCGGCTGGTTGTGACATTTTTTTTAATCAAATTGTTCCATTTTTTGTTGATTGATTGATTTGCGTAAGCATTGGTTTGTTTAAAAAAAAACAATTCCGATTTTTAATTAAACAATAATATTTGGTACCAACATGTTAAAAAATGCGTACACAAATGATCTCTGGTAAAAGAGCTGTGTAACTTTTAGCTCCACTCTAATGGTTGTTTGTTACAAGACCGGAGCAAACTGTGACAATAAAAAACAAACTGTGTAAAACACTTTTTATTAGCAAAAATCACATCCTTAAACATTTTCTAATGCAGATGCAAAGCAAGGTATTTAAATCTTTACATTTTTATAAGACAATATTATGCCTAATTAAAACAAAATTTTTTTAACTTTTAACCTAAACCAAAACTAAGATCTTTAACCAAACATAGACTTAAGTGACCTCTTTCTATTGTTCTTGTTCATTGCAAAAAATTAAAATACTTAATTTCTAAACTTGAAGATGATTATAGAATTTTAATTTCTTACCAAAAGCCTCATAAAAATTCATAAAGCATTAGTTATGCCTTATCAATGAAACATCAAATGTGCTTAATTCTTGGACCGAAAAAATTTGAGTATAAAACAAAACTAAACACGCCACTAAGCCAATTAATTTATAATAATTTGAGGCGTTCGGAAGATACATTTGCTTTAGCACATCGCCACAAAACAGCATGCAAAATCTCCCTGATATCCCCCTCCCCTCTGTAAACAGTTCACAACGTATCGACCAAAAAAATTATCATTTTCTACGCTTTCTCCATCTAAGTTATGTAGCACCTTCCTCTTTAACCCCGTATTCTTAGCTGGTTTACTTCCCATACTTTTATTTTCTAGTTTTGTGACATTTCTTGGCTCACTTTCTTTTCTTGCCTAGTGACCTTTCCTTCAATAGTTGCATCTTCCTCCCCCTAATTGCATTTTACTGTTTCTTACATTGTTCCTTGTTCCTATGAAACCAAAAAAACGTATCATCTTCTAAGCTTTCTCCACCTGAATCATGTAACACCTTCCTCTTTGACCCCGTATTCTTGGCTGGTTTACCTCCCTTACTTTTATTTTCAAGTTTTGTGATATTTCTTGGCTCACTTTCTCTTCTTGCTTAGCGATCTTTCCTTCAATAGTTGCATCTCCCTCCCCCTAATTGCATTTTACTGTTTCTTACAGTGTTCCTTGTTCCCGTGAAACCAAAAAAACCAGGGTTGGCCGGATTGGACCCAATTGGGTTGGACCCAATAGGTTTTTTTGAAAAAACCCAGTTGAAAAAACCCATTATTTAGCCCACTTTTGGGTTTTTTAAAATTTTCTGAGAAGTTTTTTAAAAAATTGATTAATTTAAATACTTTTACAATTTAAACTTATTTTTTATTTGTTCTTTACCACAGACAATGGACATAAAAAATGAATTTTAAACTTTAATAGTATTTCTTAACTCTTGACGGCATTAAAAAAATACTTCAAAGATTTTAAATAAATGTATTGAACTTTTTTCTTTGACTGGTCAATAAATAACTCGAATTATCTTGACTAAGTCCTGTCACGTCCTGTTTTCTCAATATTTGTAGATTGTACAGAGGAAACTACTCAGCTAAAACGCTTTCATGTGAATTATTTTCTGTAAACCAACACGTCACAAATCTCAAATAAACAAGGTGTATTTTTTTAAAAATTAACAGGTTTCTCAAACGGTCAGACAGAAAACAGAATAGGATGTACAGTATTTTCATTATCTAATGGAAAAGTTTAATATTTCTTACTCTCTACACAAAAATAGAAAAACAGGTAACATAAAGTTCAAAGAAATGTCTTGATTAAGCTGGAATTCAGTAAAAAGAGATTTAAACTACTTGAGGTTCTACAGTAGTTTTGCATAACAAAATGAAATACAATAAAGTAAAATGCAAAAAAAAAAAAAAATGTAATAATTAAAAACGAACAATAGATTTTATTACTCGAGAAGTAACTTTGCCTTAACTGTTGGTAATCATTTAAACTAAAAAATCTGAAACTTCACCATTCTTGGGTTTTGTCGTCTTTTATACTTTTCTTCAGAAACCGCTGAATTTTAACTAGTTTTCCAGCTTTTTTTACCCCAAGACAATTTTTGCACTTTGTCCATATACTTACGCTACAATATGCTACAAGTACCCCACATTTTCCCTAAAAAAAGACAAAAAAACCCACATGTCTTTTAAAAAACCCAGCTTTAGTTGGGTTTTTTTGGGTTTTATTTAAAAAAAAACCCAAAAAACAGTGGGTCCATGGGCTTTTTTAAAAAAACCCGGGTTTTTGCCAACCCTGAAAAAAAGTATCATCTTCTAAGCTTTCTCCACCTAAATCATGTAACACCTTCCTCTTTGACCCCGTATTCTTAGCTGGTTTACCTCCCTTACTTTTATTTTCTAGTTTTGTGATATTTCTTGGCTCACTTTCTCTTCTTGCCCAGTGACCTTTCCTTCAATAGTTGCATCTCCCTCCCCCTAATTGCATTTTACTGTTTCTTACATTGTTTCTTGTTCCTATGAAACCAAAAAAACGTATCATCTTTTAAGCTTTCTCCACCTAAATCATGTAATACTTTCCTCTTTGACCCCGTATTCTTATCTGGTTTACCTCCCTTACTTTTATTTTCTAGTTTTGTGATATTTCTTGGCTCACTTTCTTTTCTTGCCTAGTGACCTTTCCTTCAATAGTTGCATCTTCCTCCCCCTAATTGCATTTTACTGTTTCTTACATTGTTTCTTGTTCCTATGAAACCAAAAAAACGTATCTTCTAAGCTTTCGCCACCTAAATCATGTAACACCTTCCTCTTTGACCCCGTATTCTTAGCTGGTTTACCTCCCTTACTTTTATTTTCTAGTTTTGTGACATTTCATGGCTCATTTTCTCTTCTTACTTAGTGACCTTTCCTTCAATAGTTGCATCTCCCTCCCCCTAATTGCATTTTAATGTTTCTTACATTGTTCCTTGCTCCTGTGAAACCAAAAAAGAGTATCATCTCCTAAGCTTTCTCCACCTAAATCATGTAACACCTTCCTCTTTAACCCCGTATTCTTAGTTGGTTTACTTCCCTAACTTTTATTTTCTAGTTTTGTGACATTTCATGGCTCATTTTCTCTTCTTACTTAGTGACCTTTCCTTCAATAGTTGCATCTCCCTCCCCCTAATTGCATTTTACTGTTTCTTACATTGTTCCTTGTTCCAGTGCAATAAAAAAATCGTAACATCTTCTAAGCTTTTCCCACCTGAGTCATGTAACACCTTCCTCTTTAACCCCTAGTTCTTAGCTGGTTTACTTCCTTTACTTTTATTTTCTAGTTTAGTGACATTTCTTGGATCATTTTCTCTTCTTACTTAATGACCTTTCCTTCAATAGTTGCCTCTCCCTGCCCCTAATTGCATTTTACTGTTTCTTACATTGTTTCTTGTTCCAGTGCCAATACAGTTTTCTCTGAATTGCGAGATAAAATTCCTAATTTGCGAGTTTTACACGTGATCTTGTTCTACTCGTAGCAGCTTTTGGGTAAGGCCAAATAGTATGCAAACAATTTGCAGGATAAAGTCTGTTCTGAGCTGCCGTTCTGAAGCCTAATGGTGTTTGCGTATTTTTCAGTTCTGATGCTTTTTATGGGACCATTCCATGTGACAGAACGGGGCATTTGGAGTAGTTTTGTCACCAGATTTTTGTTTCATAAATACAAATAATGCAAGCTAGAAATTTTATTTTTGATACCAACATAACGATTTGTCATAAAATCTAGGTAGAACATCAAATGTTAATCAATTTGAAGAAAATAACTGAACGACATGTAATAAAATGACAGTGACGGAACGGGACACATACGAGTCCCATTCCGAAAATCATTTTATTGAAACGGAAAAGAAATAATTTTGTTGCATATTCTTCAATCATTGTTTTTAAAAACGATAACTGTTAATGCTGTACCTAATTCTTATGATAAATCCTTATTGTTGCTATCAAAAATAAAATTTCTAGCTTGTTTTATTTTTATTTTTAAAACAAAATGGACTGACAGAACTACTCCAAATGTCCCGTTTTATCACATTGAAGGGCCCTATAGTGCTACAGTAATCCCATTGCTTCCTTCCCATACTCAGAAAATTATAACTTTATAAAATAAAATAGCTTCTGTGTTAACGTTGAATATGTGTTTTTTCAAAATGTTTTCGATTTCGAGTACCATTAATGCTGCGATTAAGAGTGAAAATCATTTTGGAGAAGCGCGAAATATGGAACGGGGAATATTTTCAAGCAAAATACGCATCACGTTTCTTTTTCTTCAGAAAAGGCAGATTCGAGAAGTGAACGTAATGCTGAAAAGTGCACTGTGTGTGTTCGTTGGGGCAAGTTCATCTTCAAATGATGAGAAGGTGAGCTGTAGTTTTGTTTTTGAAAATGTCTCAAATTGACTTATGTAGACTCGCTTGTAATCCGAAAAAAAAAATGTTTGTTTGAAGTGAATGTGGTTGATATATGAAACACAAAAATTTGTTTTCCAACGTTATCTCAACAGTACTCCATAATTAGAGCTATCCCGTGTAAACAAGTCTTTTTCGGATATATTTTAATACCAAAACTCATAGCTATTTTTTTTCAAGCTTTTAAACTAATATGAATATAATACCAGCAGGGTTTGCAGATATATATATATATATATATATATATATATATATATATATATATATATATATATATATATATATATATATATATATATATATATATCAGTCGAGATATATCATGATGTATATCACGATATATATCCGATATTTAATTTGAAAACATCATGATATTTTGATATTTTCGATATTTATTTTTTCAACTACGTTGTTTTCAATATAAAATTATATTTATCATAGTAATATTGTTCATTCATTATTAAAAATGTACTCCGTTTTAATGATGTATAATACATCATTAATATAACAAAGTAACATAATATTCCTTTTTCACTTGTATTTTTTATATTCATAAAATTATTAGTAATGCAACAATTCAATTCATATTAAATGTGCCTAATTAATTGTTAAACATCGCTCAGAAAAATGAAAATGTCTAATGACTGAGCACTGACTAATGAAAATTATCTATTTCTGAGTCATATAACTAAAAGTATCCAGCAGAAAAAAAAAAAAAATGAGTGAAACAGCTAATGCTAAATGAACTCCATTAAAATAGATAGAAATGGAAAATGAATTTTTAGATAAAATTAAAAATTCTATTATTATTTATAAGTCTACGTATTGAGTTATGATATAACAAAATAAAGAGTGATTTGAGGATGCATTTACTATTTTGAAGACTTAAGTTTGTGCAGACTGAAAATATCGGATAGATTAGATATCAAAATATCCGATATATATCAAAATATCGGATATTTTCGAAAATATCATATTTTCGAACCCTGAATACCAGCGTACTGAATATTTTAATATTCGCTCAACTTTTTTTTATATTTTTTCCTTCATGCCCGTTGTAGGTGACAAAAACAAAAGGTATTCCATATTCGATGTTTTACCCTGCATTCATTGTGGATTTGATTTTCTCTTCAAAATTGTACTTAAAAAAAAATCATTTATATGTTTTTCTTCAAATTGCAAGCAACCTTAATTATGTACACGAAATGTTGATTTTGATGTTACTGTATTTTGTCAAAATTTTAATCAAGTCAGCTGCAGTTCCGGGTTTTGTAGTTGGATGGCGTTGGAAAGTCACTTCACATCTCCCACCAAAACCGAGAAGGTCTTGTTACAATTCGGGGGAAAAGTGGAGGAGTTGTCTTCAGTTGTCATTGTGGATTAGATTTTTGCTTGAGCCAATGACTAGTACAGTATAAGTTAAGAGTTAAGCTCAGAGAGACCAGGCCCGATTGGAGCAATTCAGCAAGAAGAATTACGCGGAAGGTAGAGTCATTTTTCTTGTCCTTAGAAATGTCACTTATAGCTCAAACACCAAAATAGATAGTTCAAGGTGTTGTAGGGAAAGAAACAACCGAGAACACTGAACAAACGTGCACGTTAAGAAACATTCTTTTTTTGACTTTCAGGGTTTTCCAGTTTTTTTTTTTTCACTTACCAGTAAAAGCGTGGTTTTATTTTCAAAGCCAAAGTGTAAATGCATGCATATATCTACAATAGTTTGCTCGGCAAGTATTTTTGTTTAGTGATTTCGGTTGAAAGTAATTCTGGATAAATTGTTTACCAGCACTGCGTTGACATTGACGTAAATCGAAGAGAAGGCTTCTTCTTAGGAATATAAATTTGAAGTAAATTTAATAAATTATTGTTTTTTTTTTTAACAATCGATACTTTAAAACTTTTATGATCACTTGTGATTTGTAAAATGGACATTTTCTGGCAAGAAAGAAACAAATTGTAACAGTAGTAAGTTTATAAGTGAGTATTGAAACTTTTCACATGGAATCAAAAAAAAAAAAAAAAAAAGAAAGAAAATTGTGATGCATACTGAAAATGGTTTTATGTTTTTCCTCTCCCAAATCTTCATATCAAATTGGAGGATATGAATTAAATCTAAACAATTTTTTTTATGTTAGTGATTTTCTTAAGGCTCTTATTCTGACTACCAACAACACCCTTAAAGTATTTTTCTAATGCTTAATTAGTTATTATTTAAACAATTGATTCCAACTACAATAAAAAATGGCGGCTAAAAATATTGTTTAATCCAACGCTGGAAAACTATTTTCCAAATATAAGACATAAGAATGCGAGAAAAGTGATAAACTAACAAAGATCTAGCAGTGAACCTGAAGGAGGTGCAGAAAAAGGACATATTAGAAGACTTGAAATTTAATTTTTAATATTTTGAATTTAAAATAAATTGCAAAATACAACAGAATACAACAACATTTTATCGATTATGATTCTTACTAACGGTTAAAAAAGAGAAAAAAATATTTCTCAAGGAAGCGTTATTGCATTTCTAGAGTCAAAATAACAAGTTTTGGCTTTCTGGAGAAAAAAAGAAAAGTCGTTCAGTACTGAACTTCAGTAAAGAACTTCATTCATTGTAGAAACTTTTCTGGCAACCACACACGACCAGTGGTTCGTATAGTAACCCTAGACAAAAGAAACCCAAATATTTTGATATAACTATGATCTTTAAAAATAGATCATTAGTTCTTCAACGACTCGTTATCAGAATGATATGTTTGTGTCCCATTCGATGATTACATGTTGCATGCATGTTATTTGTTCCCTTCAATGTCGAAACAATTTTCAACAATAGAAGTAGTAATTTCGAAGTTTATAAACGCTATGCGACTCAGTGTAATTTAATTACCACACACATACAAAAGCACCAAATTACATGAATTACAATGTTCCTTTTCATAAAAATCAATTCTGAGACAAGAAATGTGTCTTGCCAGTACCGCCCACCGAACTGGAGGTAAAAACCTTTATAATAGTGGTTTTCAATGGAAAGGTACTGATTACAAAAGGTACCAATTATTGATTCGTTCTAGGAAATTACATATAACACATACTCTCAACGACTGGTCTTATGGACCCTCAATGTTCCGTGAACAAATTAGGTCAATTCACGAATAGACTCTCACTAAAAAAAGTTCTCTTTTCATAGTTCTTTGTAGGATACATTTTTATGGTGTAGTATTTTATACGATTAATAATATTTTATACTCCTTGTTAATGTTAGTTTTGTGATAATTTTATGTAATTTTTTTACGATTTTTGTTAAAGAAATACTAATGTATAAAAATTATAAGAATGACTTATCTCTTAATGTTTAATTATTATTGAAAGTAAATCAGTACAAAAAAAGATGCACGCAATAAAAATATTGATTGCTTTATTGCCTTCTAAAATGATTGTTTTAGAACAATTACGAATTTCTCATCGTTCTCACTAGACCAGAGCCCTATCCTTTTTTTTCTCTTGCGAATACATTTCTTCTTGCGCTTTGGCTGAAATAAATTTTGCGACAAAGGAAACCCAAACGCTCAATAATCAGTGTAAAAAATCCTTAATTAATGCTGGATGAGAAATTAATCGTCAATTTAGTATGTGTTTTCCAAGTTGCGATAATTCCCCCCAAACGTTGTTTTAAAATGCAAAAAAAAAAAAAAAAAAAAAAAAAAAAAAAAACGGCCGAAAAGTAAATTTGGTCGTATAGAAGAAATTCATTTATATAACTTGGATTAAGAATATCCATCATTTGCCATCGATCATTTTTGCGTACATTATTTTTACTTCCTTTTACAAAATAAAATAATAGTTTAAAAAACTAAAAAAGCACTCTTTCGTAGCAAAATGAACTAAAAAGGGAAAAATAATCTTTGGATGATAGTAGTTGACCAATCACTTAATTTTAATGTAATACAAAAAAGCATGGGGTGCTGTCTATTTACATTTTTGCTTGCACAACAAGTGGAAGAAATTCAAGACAGCTGATAAGAAGCTCCCCACGCTTTTTTATATTAAATTAAAATTAAGTGATTGGTCAACTACTATCATCCAAAGATTATTTTCCCCTTTTTAGTTCATTTTGCTACGAAAGCGTGCTTTTTTAGTTTTTTAAACTATTATTTTATTTTTCTGTTTTTTAGTCTTATGTTGGAGAATTATCAAAGTTTTTTTTTTGTGTGCGGTATATGAAAATCTGAATCAGATTGGGACTTAATTGACGAAATTATTTATGAAACGAGTGCGAGGTAATATCTTAAAGTTAAGACAAGGGCACCCCGATGGGAAGCTACTGTAAGTCATCGATGTATGTTTGCGGAAATCATATTTATATTACTTTGAAAATTAGAGATGCATTTGAATAAAAGTTTTGTTCAACAATGGTCTGATCAGCAATGAATTACCAATTGAAAGCTCACCTAAATTTTGGCATGAAATTACTTAAAAACAATTATATTTCATGTTCTAATTACCTTGGAACATTGGAACAAATTTTGTCTGATGCAGAAAAATTAAAGGTTTTTGTAGATATTTTTAAATAATTTTTGCGAGCATTTTTTAATGTATTTTTTTAAATTTTTCCTTTTTCTCATTGTTGGATTTATGCCAAAATATTGATTAAAATTGGAGGAAACTAACAATTAAAAGAGTTAATTAATTTGATTATAGAATATTGCATTGTCATCGGGTCTGATGTAGCGTGCCAAATTTCAAAAGAATCCGATCACGGGAAGTGGGCGAAATTTGAGCTGCAAGATTCCGTTACAAGATACATACATACATACATACAGGTGAAGCTAATAAAAGCGTGTTAAAAAAAGGAAGTATTGCATCCGCGAAAAAAATTTCACTCAAAAATCGGCCTTAATTTCCATTTTACTCACCCCCGAATGACTGAGTTTTTTTTTCAACCCGACCACACGTAGATATATGCCTAGGAACGTTCAGACACCGAAAATATCCATTTTGACGACCCCCGAGTTAATTACAACGAGTTTTCTTGTGACGTCTGTCTGTAGGTATGTATGTGTGTATGTATGTCGCATAACTCGAGAACGAAATGAACTAGAAAGTTGAAATTTGGTACGTGGACTCCTAGTGGGGTCTAGTTGTGCACCTTTCTTTTTGGTTGCATTCGGATGTTCCAAAGGGGGTCTTTTGCCCCTTTTTGGGGGGAAATCATTTTTAATTTCGATGTAAACTCAAGTGGTGTTATAATTTGGCGATCTATCGCCAGTCTTTTGATCGCCAAGTTTTGCAGCCAACTTGGCAACAAATTTGGCGATTTTAATTTTTTTTCAGATTTGGTTTCAATTTGGCTATTGTTATTGATATTTAGAGAGTAAACTATTGAATCCCATTTAAACTGCTAATAATGAGAAAATGACATTAAATTGGAGTAAAAGGAAGTCATGTGATGCACACATCAGCTCATTTTTTCAAATAGATCAAAACTACTAATAAACTTTAACAACAAACGATACTACAAAAAAAAGTTGCCATTAAAAAGTTTTTACGAATGTAAGTTTCTTTATTCTTTTGTGAAGTAAAAACTGACCCTTCAATGGTTTACAAAATATTTTTAGTGCGTTGTAAACATGTTTGGCATTTAATGTATAAAACGACATATCAACCCTCATATTTGAAAAAATCCATGAGGAGAAAAGCATAATAATAAAGCTAATTATATAAGAACAGCCGTGTTTCGAAGTTTGAAAATTAGGAAAAGATGGATCCTTGGCTTCCTATAAAAACATTGTGATTGAACTCTGGGGTGATTAAAAAAACAATAGTATTGTTATGAATTTGGAAAAGCAGTTTTTAAGATAAAGTTAAACTTTAAGCTACAACTTCTTAAAATTTAATCATTTGAAGATAATTATAAATATGAAAATCTTACTCAAAGGTGATAAATTGGTTTTACTAAACTTTTGAGAAAAAAAAAAAAAAAAAACTGAACTATAGAAAACAACGTTGTACAAAAACAAGACAGAAAGAAGAACAATTGCCAAAATACACTTTTTCAAGTAATAATTATTTTTTAAACAAAGAATGCCGTCTTACTACACGAAGAAGTAAGAAAGTCAGCTTTAAATTTTAAACCCTTTTTTTCGTATAAAAGTATCTGTTACGATTTTCTTTTGTCATATCACAAATGTATTTTAGTTGTCACTTAATGTTATGGTTTTTAAAACAAATCAGGTTTTTTATTTTAAAATATAAAGTAAATGTTTATAAAACAGAAGAACACTTAACTTTTGTGCCGTGTCATTTGTACTTAAGCATGACAAAATTCGAATCTTCTTTTTAAATTTTGTTGTATTTATAATTAAATGTCCATAACATGCTTTTCAAAAATATTTTTCGAAGCACTACCAAAGCACACTAATTATTAAAGTAACTGATAAAGTGTACTGGAACCTGGAATACTACTTAAATATATCGAGAAAGACAAAATATTTGAAATTATTCAATGGCTATGATTGAGGTCAAACCTCACCTGGTAGCTTTGTGAAGCTGCACAGAATCTAATCACAGCATTACCTAGCTGCCAGGATAGATTTGCTCCTATATAGGTAATTTATTTTAAGAACAATTATTAGCTCAATAAGTCATCAAAATGATCTATTTCGAATAGGCTTTCAAGTAGTATGATTTAGGAAACTGGTTACTTAATTCTTACGACTTGCTCTCTACATCGACCAGCCTGAAAAATGACAAGGAGTAATGAATGAACGAAATAAAAGATAGTAGTTGATCCGAAGTTTAGTGTCACATGACATGACACCCAAGGTCCTCCGCGCCTACCGCTTTCACGGTTCATCAGTTTAGTGTCACAGTAAGAAAAGGTAGCAACCTCTGTCATAAGAGGATTATGAGCTTATTGAGTATTAATGGAACATTGGTATGCTGAGGGCTATGGAATCGGAGGGAAAGAGACATACTTCAGAAATTTCCTAGCCTCAGAAACTCCAAAATCAGTCCTAATCTGCCTCTGCAAACACTGCAAGTTGCGTACTTTATGTGACTCCCGCTTCTGGATTTTTTAATCTTTGACTCCCGACTCCAGCTATTTTACCCCAAAATCAGTCCGACTCAGACTCCGAAATCCTGATTATTCACACGGTAAAGCCTAAGTAGCTTTTAATTTTACCAGGAAACCATACAAATAATGTAAAAATGAAATTTTTAAAATTAAATATCTGTTCAGCAGAATCAAGCATTTTGTTTTACGCATACATTATTTGCATTCGTTCCCCCGTTATGAAAGCATACAGTTTTACAGTCAAGCGAAAATTTAAGAAAGAAAAGTCGCCAAAATTGGAGACTTTTTCCAAATAACTCCCGAGTTTAAGTACTTATATTTCGATAACGGGGAGATGCGGCCAAATGATTGATGTGTCAAAAAAAAAAAAAAAAAAAATTTTGAGATTTGGAATTCAAATGTTTTTCGCAATCACGTGTGTGTGTGTGCAGGCATGTGTGTGTGGGTATGCCTGTGTGTGTTTGTGTCTGTGTGCAGGCATGCGGGTGTGTGTGGCTGTGTGCAGGCATGCGGGTGCGTGTGTCTGTGTGCAGGCATGCGGGTGCGTGTGTCTGTGTGCAGGCATGCGGGTGTGTGTGTCTGTGTGCATGCATGCGGATGTGTGTCTGTGTGCAGGCATGCGGGTGTGTGTGTTTGTGTCTGTGTGCAGACATGTGTGTGTGTGTATGCCTGTGTGTGTTTACGTCTGTGTGCAGGCATATGTATGGGTATACCTGTGTGTGTTTACGTCTGTGTGCAGGCATGCGGGTGTGTGTGTTTGTGTCTGTGTGCAGGCATGTGTGTGTGGGTATGCCTGTGTGTGTTTACGTCTGTGTGCAGGCATGCGGGTGTGTGTTTGTGTCTGTGTGCAGGTATGTGTGTGTATGTATGTATGTGTGTGTGTATAGGTGTGTATGTATGTGTGTGTGTGTAGGTAATTGACGCAACCTGGAGACGGTTTTCGCTAGAGGAGCAGCATCGTGAAGCCGGTCGACGGTGGTGCTGCAGCGGGTGGCGGGGGGGGGGGGATAAAATCATAGGAATTCAAAACAGTCAAATGAGAACAATAAGCATTGAGATTGCTCAAAAAAAAAGTTTGACTATGTTTTTTCAATTGCTGTTCTTTTAAACATTATCATTATTACTCTATAGTATGAATTCCTGGCTAAAACTAACTTAAAAGTTAGTGCAGAAAGATGAAACTGCAATTGCATCCAATATTTTACATACACATACTAAGTTTTAATCACGGTGTGCTTACTGCAGGCTGATTAAACATTCTTTTTTTCGATTAAAGCCCTCACAACAGTTCAGAATCCATGATCGACCCATCAAATATGCCTACAATCGCGTTATTGGTACAGACTAAAACCATTGTTTCCGTTATAATTCAAGCTGACATCATATCCTGTCGTCCCGGTGCAGTTAAGGAGTCCATATGAGATAAAATTAAGGATACTAGCGGCGTTTTGAACTCGTCGTTAATTCTATATTTTCAACTAAGAGTTATCTATCAAAGAACAAAGTAAAATACAACAAAATTTAGTTAACAATTGCTTAATGCAACTTTTTTAAATATTTCTACTTTATGTTTGCCTCGAATAAGGATTTAGCAAAAAACAAACTTACTACCTTATTACAATAAGACAAAAACTACATAAAATACTTGCAATGCCAATGTACTTAAATCATAACAAAAGGCGCATGCGCAGTGACGTGAATTTCCTGCACTTCTCTTTACGTGCTAAAATAATCTCTAAATTTTAGCTTGTGAAATTCAAATTTCAACGTTTTATATAAAACAGACGCCTTTCGATTTGGAAAAGGCAAAGTTATGGCAACTTATTTTATATTTTCTACTTTCTTGCTTATTATTATATTTTAATCTTTTTATGCGATTTTAGTTTTTCATTTTTGAGTTTTTATTTTTTATTCATTTGCTATATTACAGTATTCTTGATTTTCCTTGGAAATAGTTTGAAGTCTTCAAACTACTTTAAAACAAAACCACCAGAATGCAAGACGTTTAAAGTAAAGAAAAATCAACCGATGGTTGCGAATTCTAAAGAATCTTTGATTTGTGCTTCAATAGAGGGATTTTTTTCCCCATCAACAACGAACTTTATCCTCAAAAGAGAACAGCTTGAAATCATTGAAAGATCTTTTCAGTCAGTTCTTTATAAGAAAGATGAGACTGCAAAAGATAGAACTGGAAGCAGGTGATTTTTTTTTCTTTTTTCTTTCAATTTTCAACTTTTATTTGCACAGATTTAAAGAAAAGTGCATAGATTATTAAAATGTAAAGTGTTCATTTTTTGATTGAAGCAGAATATGTTTCTTTCCGAGTTATTAATTTTATATCTTATTTGAAATTTAAAATACTTTTTCTATTACATCATATGGTATGTAACTTGCATTTAACTTCCATTTCTTTTTATATGACGTATGTAAAACAATATTTCCCGAAAAAAGAAAATGTATTTAAAACGAAGAAACAATTTACCTCAGGTTATAATAATAATTATTATTATTACTAATTTAGTTTTTCTTGTTATGTACAGTCGAACCCGCTTATTGGAATATCGGTTAAAAGAATATATCGCTTAATGTAATAAATTTTCAGTGTAACCAAACCAACGTAGTTTGTTATTTTGATCCCGAATAGTAGAATATCCCTCCTATCGGAATATTGTTTACGGAGAATTGGCTATTCTATAAAGTTGGCTCGACTGTACTAAAATTGAAGAGAGGTAAGGTTGTAAAGTAAGGCCATTTAAGGTTCTTGGCCTAATATCTCTCTCACTTACGATTCACTTACTGCCTGACGAAGCAGCAAACTGTGTAGATACAGAATTAGTTTATAACATTTCTTTTGAGCATCAGCACATAATGGAAGAAAACTTGTTCCTGAAAACAATACATCTCAATTCTATAATATAGTCTATTCTATATAATATAATCTGTCTATTCTAGAATATCCACTTCCCTATTTATTGTATGGGTCGAGTTCCGGAACGGAAGGATAAGTACACATCTTTATCTTTGCTAATAATAAAGCTGAAAGTCTCTCTGTCTGGATGTCCGGAGGATGTCTGGATGTATGTAGGATTTCTATGACGCGCATAGCGTCTAGACCGTTCTGCCGAATATCATGAAATTTGGCACTAAGTTAGTTTGTAGCATGGGGGTGTGCACATTGGAGCGATTTTTCAAAAATTCGACGTGGTTCTTTTTCTATTCCAATTTTAAGAACAAAATTATCATAAGATGGACGAGTAAATTACGAAATTATCATAACGTGGAACCGTATTATGGGCCCAAGCCAATTGGCGATATACGAAATTATCATAACGTGGAACTGTAACATGGGTACAAGCCAATTGGCGAGAAAATTCACCAAACATTATTTGTAATTATACAAGCGAACCGAAAGACCTTTTAATTTTTCTATTACGAGCAAAGCCGTGCGGATACCACTAGTTCGTTAATAAAGGTAATTATTATTGCACACCATTGATTACACTATACAATAATAAAATAAACAATAATTACAGTGTCTTAGTACAGATAAAGGGAAAGGGCTCTGAAATATGTTATTGCCATATCCATTACTCGAGCAGTCTACCTCTTAATGGATTATGGGTGTTACCAACAGCAACTTCAAAATGATTTCAATTCGTGACTGACTTTCGCTCATGGAAATAGGTGGCACTTCATAGAAAAGTTAAAAGGGCATCTTCTGTTGCTTTTATGATTTAAACCAATACTGTTAGGGGCTGTCAACATATGATTTCACGATTTAAGGAGGGGTAGGAGAAACCGAGGAAACAATTTTTGCTAACATTTTTTGTTGTTTATTAATTTATTTTTAAGGAAAATAAAACTAATTTTACATGAGCTGTTAGAATGGTCCTTTGTAGTATAAAATATATTACCATTTAATTTTTGGAATAAAATAAATGAAGGATATTTTTATTTTTTTTCATAGCCTTAACAAATCGTCATCTTGCCCCAGTACTGGGGCAAGATGACAACGCTTAAAAAGGTTGAACATATTTTATCTTTTAAATCTATACATATAATAAAATAAGATGTTTGTGTGCGTGTGTGTGGCGCGCATCCCGGGAAAACGGTAAGGCCTAGAAAGATGAAATTTGGTATACAGGTGCAGTTTTTGCCGAGGATGTGCACCTCAGGCTTCGATTTTTGATATTTTAATTAGAAAAAAAGTTATTTAATGTTTTCTGTGTTTTTTTTTCACATTTTAGTACTTTTTACCTCACAAACCCAGAACCAATCGCACCATACAAATATTTTTTTTACTATAGTGTAGAAAATTTAATTTTAAATATGATGAATGAAAAAATTTTGAAGATTGAGCAATATTTATATTTTTTGTGAATTTTTGAAAAAACCTTTAATTTGCGTTTTTTCCAGGGTTTTATTTTTTTCTAATATCATCCTGCGAGAAGAATCAAAGCCTCATTTCTAACTTTCAAGCTGGTAATAGTAAAAACATTTCGCCCTCTTCAGAAAAAAAAAGTTCTTAAAACTATGGAATAGTTTTTTTTTACAATTTTTTAAATGCTGAACACATCATGTCTTTTCACGCATCGGTCGAAAAAAGCGTTCTTCAATCTTTTATACTTGTGACGTCACTACTTGGATTTCGATTCGATATTTATATTTACGATGGAATCTTAATCGCAAGCTATGTCAATCTTTTTTTTTTTTTACTGTGTAGCTTTCTTCTACATTTTATTACATGATGACCACGTGTTTTTCCGGCAGCGCTTGCTTTTTTTCTTTCTTTTTTTTTTGTTTTATTTAGGGATTGCATTTATTTCTTTTTGTATTCCCCCCCCCCAAGCTGGACCTTTTGCTGCATCTATATTACGTTACATTTCATGGTTGTGCGAATTTATTTCAATAAAAACAGCGATATTTTTTATGTTTGTCAAACACTACTTTTTGCACACTACGGGGAATTTGAGATTTTTTTTTCTTTTGCTTTACTTAAATTAAAAAATCTGTTTTTTGAAAGATCTTTGTTTTTATTAGGAAATGGGCGGGAAGGTTAAAATAAATAGCGATGGATAACAAAATTTAGAGATAGATCGTAAAGTTAAATAGCCGCCGAAGGCGGCAATCTTGGCGTAAAAATGTGAATGGCACAAAAAAAAAGAGATGGATTGATTGATACTGCTGCCAAATTTATTTAAACGGCCGCCGAAGGCGGCAAACTTGAAGAAAAAGGTGAATGACAAGTTCACAAAACAGCCGCCGTAGGTAGCTGCTTGCACAGAAAGGCGAATTGCGTAAGAAGGCGAACCAGCTGGTCGCCGCAGGCGGCTAGTATATCATAATTTAACAAATACTAACTGTGTTTTTACATCTTACAAAGTATCAAATTATGTGTAATACATTGTAACGTAATGTTGAAGTGTTTAGTTGTGCAGTTAACAATAGTTACAAATAAAAATGTCATTTTCATAATTGGAACATTTCTCATGCCACTACTCTTGGCATTGCAGCATTTGATCCATTTTTCTCTTGGAGAGTTACAATATTCATCTTTACAAGCAAAACTCGTTAAGAGAAGTCTTGTCATTTTGCCACGTGTTTCAGGTCGCCATCTTGCCCCGGACTGTCTGTTTGATAGGATTCGCCTTCCTTGCCATAAAGGAAGGCGATTAATTAACTTTTATACATGGTAGTAGGCAGTATAGTATTAACTAAGTTACTCATAAATACTAAAGTGAAACGATCTATCATGCCTGTATCTGTAGCAGAGTTTTTTTACACATGCATAAAAGTTATAACGTGGAATCGGTAAACAATCAGAGCTTCAGAACTAACAAAAAAAAAAAAGGCTACTTCAGCTTCTTTATATTACTGCTGAACGACCAGCCGATAGGAAAGCCAGTAGTATGCAGTTGGTCCTGCGTCCTAGTGGAAAACGGAAAAATTAAGACATTCGTCATCTTGCCTCGGTCTCCCCTACATGAAGTTATGACAGTTTGGGACAAGGGGAGGGCGGGATCAACAAGAAGTGTGACATTACGCATTTTTTAGAATAATATGTTTAGGAAGAATAGCGTGAAGTGTGAAAAAAAGGGGGAGAGAGCAAAGTGATGCTTGTCACTTCGAAATAGTTTAAGGGAAAGAAGTTTTTTTGCTCCCTCGAGCCTCCGCCCCTACATTTTTTTGCACCCTGAAACTTGTTTGATTCTGTTGGTTTTTTTTTGGGGGGGGGGGGAAAGGGAGGGGGGACATGGGTTTTTCACGCCCTTGAGCGTTTTTTTTTTCTTTTTTTTGCGCCTTTAACTTAAAACCTTTGTTTTCTTTCTTTTTTTTATTGCATCCTCTAACACGAGCAACTTTGTTCTTTTCCCGCTCTAATTTGAGTGCCTTAAGTTTTTCTTTTGCGCCTTCGAGCCTTTGCGCCTTCGGTTTTTTTTTTTTTCGCCTTCGAACTTAGACACCCTTGTTTTTTTTTTTTCTTCTTAAAACCTCTGTACCTTTTGGTTTTATTGCGCCCTCAAACCTGAGTGCCTTTGGTTTCTCTTTTTTTTTTTTTTTTTTGGTCTCCAACCTTCGCTTTTATCTCTCTCTCTTTCTTTTGTTTTTAAATATTTAAAGCTATATCACTTTCTCGGGTCTGCTTAAACCACCAACCTTTCGCTTAACAGCCAAATGCGCTAACCGATTACGACACTAATGCTTCGCTGTATTTGAATTCTGAACGTCTGAATTCCAACGTCTGATAAGAAGAATAGCTTCCAAAAGCAAAGCTCTTCAGAGAAAACTTAATCCGATGTAAATCTTGTTCTAAACCGCGGATATTCTTTGAAGAAACTTTATAAAAAAATAGTTTTTGATGCAAAGTAAGCATAAAATAGGATGTTTTTACAAAATCTTTTGCGAGCATTGCTTTTAACGTAAAACACGTACAGTTTTTTGATTTCCTACCTTTTTGGAGAAATGTGAAAAAGTATAACTTTTTATTGATAGTTATAAATTACTAAAGTGTTATTTCTAGCTATTTATTTCTATTGAACATTGAGTGGCAATGCTCTGTGGTAATATAAATTTTCAATACTAGATGAATTTATAAGATAAATGTAATATGTTAAGTAACAAATCGCTAACTTTCAAAAAGTGGTGACAATAGACGTGAAAAAATGTCAATATACAGCTTACAAAAATGTTTTTCTTTTTATACTTTAATACAATAAATCTAAAAGCAAAAGGTATACATTCTTAAAAGAAAATAAATCAAGAGCTACGACGGAAAATATTTGGATCAATTGGTTTTTGAAAGTTTTTTTTCAGTTAACATATTTTGTTGAGAAACTTGATTACAGTAATATATTTCAATCTTTTTTCTGAAGGAAACCCTTTTACTGACTCAAGGGTTAGTTATGTTTGTTTTAGATTTGATTAATTTTATCTCTTTCATGTGGTTAATTTTTCAAGCTGAAGTATCAATTATGCATTCTGTAATTAACTCACTGACGTTGAAAGCGTGTTAGTTTTCACTGTCAGTTTTTTTGCAACATTAAACGAGAATTTTTTTTCATTAATAACGATAACTTAACAGATAAGAAAGGCGATCTTGTTGTTCTAGATTGTTCCACTGCCAAAAACAGTATCAAAACTCATTCACAAAATGATGACATTGGATGATACTACATTTCTAATATCAAAGGTCATGAAATTAGGATATCTTAATTTATTATAGGATAGTCATGTTAATCAAAGCGCATTGTTTAGGATAACGAATAATTTATGAAACGTATGAAAGAAGTACTAGAAAGGCTGCAGGGAAAATGGATATTGGTGAACGAATGAATATTTTGGTTTAATTGATACACAATGCAGTAATCAAACTTTGTTTTAAGGATTCTATTTTTTTGCCGAACTTAAATAGGATTTAATTTTTTTACATGCATTTGCACAATTTCTGTGAAATTCAAATTAATGTCTTACTAGGATGAAGAATCAAACTACCACAAAATAGGTTCCACATAAACTACAAGTATTGCAGACCAACTGCTGTAACATGACCTAACAGATGGGCACTGTGAATTTAAAATAAAAACTTTCCGTTCTTAGAAGCCCGTAGAATTTCTAGCGTGTGGGGGCCAAAGAAAGGAAAAAAAAAACTTCCCATGGAAATTTTTTCTTTTTTCTGTGTTATTACTAGTATAATTTATCATAAATAATTGCATGCGTAGCTAAAAAAATATCTTTTTTTTTTAAACAGTGAACTAATAGTACTCCGCTGAGTATGATATTTTATGCAGACAGAGATGAAGACGATAAGGGTGAGTTGGATTACTTCATTATTCAACTTTAATGATACCTATATTAAATTGAAAATTATGTGTAATAAACCGATGTTTCACTTAGTGGGAAATGATGCTTAAAATATCTTGTAGATACTTTGTTGTCAAGTGGAATTGGGCACGACCTTACATAGAAAAATTACTATAATAGTTTTAAAATAAACTATGCTATTTTTTAAAAGAAATTGTCTAATTTATGTACTCATTTTGCTGAAATTATAAAGTTAATATGTCCGAAAAACTATCAAAACAGTTTATATGTATTGTGGATTTCATGTTTATGAGATATTATTTGTTGCACTTGACCATAGTAATCAGTCTAAGATCCTGAGCCCTTTCTTACAGTTTCTTCAGCATCTAACATTTTGTTTTTATCGTGAATCAATTCCTCCTCCAATTGTGGAATCATTAAATTTTCTGCAGGTTAGCTTTTGTGTGAAGATATCCATACTAAAGACTACATAGCTAAAATATTATATTTATTTTTCACAAAACGTATTTTTGATTAGTGACAAGAGTTAAGTCTTTAGCCTCTGCACGGGTTTTATCTCTTTTCTTGAACAGCAGAAGTGAAAATCGTGTAATGCCGTGCATGTGACCAATTTATGCCGTATAACGCGTAGTCAAGAACTATATCAAACTATAATTTTTAACAATATTTATTTTAATATTGCCTTGAATTTAAAATCCTTAAAATATCAAAATAATATTAGCAAAAAGCATAGATTATGAGTAAGATCCGCCTGTAAAGTCATATCTCCTCTGTTTTAAGTCACCGATCAAGTATTTACCAAGTAAGCAAAGAGAAGCCTAGAATCTAATTTTCTTCGAATCTAATGTTACAGCATAGGTTCATCAAAGTGTAAAATCGTACTTGGTACATAGTACATATTGTATTTTGGGTAAAAAGTTGAAGGGAAGTTTTTCAAAAGGTACCTAATCTTTTCCTTTAACTTAAACCGGATTAAACTGTATGATTGCTTCACAATTATGAACACTTTGATTAAAAGTGGATTGAAATATTTTTTTTTTTTGCAATGCAATCATATCTTTCGCGCTAATGACACATGACGTCAATTTTAAATGTGAGGAGTCAAAAATTTGTATATGCCTGCTCTATAAAAATGAATTTTCCTTTGCTTTTAACTGTGTATGAATTTTAACAAGTAATGTTTCATTTACAAAAAGAGGTAAGTAAAAATCTCATACATTGGATACTTTCTTGAGAATTTTTTGAAACCAATTATCTAAGATTTTAAAAGAAAAAAAGAAGCTATTTGATAAATAATCTGAAACTTTTCTTTTGCTTCACTGAAAATTTGAATGTTAACATTCTATAGTTTTTGAATTTTTTACATATTTCGTAAGTTTTGAAGTATTTTTGGTTCAAGCATAAATGAGAAAAAATCTTTCCTTAAGATGATTTTTTTTTCAAAAAGGCTAGCTTGAAATTGGGAGAGAATCCTTGAACAAAATGCATTCTTATCCCAAACTGAAGTTGGGAAAATACGTCGAAAAGCATTTTCGGATGAATATATATTTTAATATTTTTGCTAAAGAAAGGAAATCTTATGCAGCATGGAAATTTCAGGTATTACGTAAGGTTTTTTTGATCAACCGTATCTAAGAGTATATTTTAATACAGGTCAATTTAACATTGCGTTTGTGATATTTTCATTAAAAAATAAGCATGATGAAAAAATTTGGAAAAAAGAACATTTTTTAAAACATAAAATTTAAAAATGCATACTACAGCAGACTAATTACGTTTTATTAAGCTTTACTATTGCGGAATATAGCAAAACAATTAAATTAGCATTGGGAAATATAAACATATAATGATTGTGTAGCAGAAGTCAAAATAATTATTTTTCTACGCATTATTTATTTTGCTGATTTTAATCCGAATATAATTATGTCCTTTCGATATTTCATTAAACTTTTCTGAAATTATTTTAAGAATACAACAATTTGTCTCATTATAGAAATGTATGCATATTGCCAACTTTTGGTTTGTTTTCGAGAAAATCATTAAGCAGGATGTTGTATTTTTTACTGCAATTGCCATCGGCAGTATAACTCAAAAACGTATGGCCGACAGCATTTTTTTGAATAAATTCAATATTCGATTTACTTTACGTAAATATGAGAATATTTTTAAATTTTAAAAACAAAAACAAAAAAATGTTAAAAGATATGTTTTAAACAAATAATAATGATAATAATAATACGTAATAAAAATATGGGTGCGACAAAACTAACACGGGAGTATTGTTAAGGCTACAAAGAACAATACCACACCATTATTACACTGCCAGGTTAAGTGTGTTCCAACTATACGTACTAAAAAATGCTAAGTTACTGATAGCACATTATTTAAATACGAAAACAAGTGATTAATGCCATTATTATAAATTAACAAACCTCCGATTAAAAATCGGGATTTTAAAAAACTAAATACAGAAACCAGTCCTGTCTAAAAGAAGAGAAATTATTGATGCAGAACAAGTGAAAGATGTACATACCCTCAAGTTTTAATAATCATTATAAAGACGAGGATGTCTTTTCGGATTATCTTAATATTACGGCATTAATGAAAAGCGATATGAGAAATATAAATATCGTACAGTGTTACTAATCTTAAAAACAAGATTATGGATTATCATAATAATTACGGCACTAATATAAAACGATATGTAATAATGTGAATACCTTGTATTACTAATCTTAAAAAACAAATTGTATAATATCCTAACAATTATGGCATTGATGTAAAACGGTATGGTGCAAGTGTGAATACCTTGTAGTGTTACTAATCTTCAAAGACAAGATTGTGGATTGTCCTATCATTGTGGCATTAATGTAAAACGATATGGAACATAATGGTATTAACATTATTTTTATGTATCAGAACATTTTTCCTGACCTGTGCCAGTCTATCAACATCACGGCATCAGTGGTTGAGAAAACCTTATATCTATCACACAGGGCAACAGTCATTTTGGTGCACGGGTCTTTGGAGCTGATTTCGTACGAATTTGATTCACTGAGTTCAAATATCACATCAGTTTTTGCATAGGAGCTCAAATTTCCCAGATATTAAACTTGAAATGTACGTGACATAGGTTTAAGTTACACCCATAGATCAAATAAAAAACTAAGCATGGAATTTTTATTCCTATTGTATGATACAAATAAACCAGAGCTCAATTACCAAACAGACCAATTACGCTGTTGGCCATGGATCCCTGATTTTTAAGGGCCCCAAAAAGAATAAAATTGTAATAGTAAATTATTTAAGAAAATGAAAAAAATCAAAGTATTCTTCTTGATTTGTTTACATTGTTTTAGATGTACAAGTGTATAATGCTCTGCCCAAACAACAAGTATTTTGAATGAGTGGTTCGACACATCTATATCCCTGAAACCACCACCCCTGATTCTCCATTAATGTTTATGTTTTTTTAGGTTTGACTGCAGAGGTCCCCCCAAAAATGTTTGATTAGGGTTACCCTACATAATAATCGAACCCTGAAAATACTATGTACAAAGATCCAACTCGTCACACATCACACGAAGCAAATATATGCAAAGCAAGAATTTACAAGTTGACCTTAGTTCGTTAAGGCATTGTTACTTAACTTGCCAGATATTTACTTCATGTAGTGAATTTTCCTGAGCGTAACTGAACTGCAGAATGACAATAGGACAAATATGCTAGAAGTAAACCTTGTTTTAGAAGCGTATATTAGCTTTAGAAGTGTGCAAAATGGAGTTAAAACTGCATATTTTGTATAAAACAGCCGTACTTATCTGAAAAGGTAGAGCTGCTAGAGAAAAACTAATTTAATATTTCGATTCAGAGCCCCAAACATATCTAAAATCAGTTTGCAAGCTCTGGGCACCAAAGAAAAAATATTTTTTTGTTCCTCTGTGTTATACAGTGAAACCTTTATAAGTTGACCACTGGCGGTGCACTACTTTAGCGGTCAACTTAAACTGGTGGTCAACTAACAGAGGTTGATTTAAATGATAAGGGCTAATTCCGTGCCTGAAAAAAGCGGTCAACTTAGACTGGTGATCAACTTACAAGGGTGGTCAACATCACAGTTTTTACTGCATTAGGATGTGCAGATAAATATAGATATATAAGTGAAGAAGAGGAAAAAAAGTTTTCGTGCTGTTTTCAAACATTTTGCAGGTTAAACCTATATTAACTAATTGAAAATATTTTATTAGCATATTTTCAATATCATGATTGACATAAAATGTAATTATTTTGAAAAGTTGGCTTCAAAATTAAAAAAAAAAAAACGATAATTTTATTTAAAACTGATGTGTGAAAAGGACTACATTAAATGAAAAAAAAGAGGTAACGAAAGGTCTGAACTAAAGTAATGGAAATGTAAGCAATTTAAGAATTATGGGATATTGTTTGGAATATTTTAAAGACTCACAAGACGTGCAAACAAATGCTTGGCATTTACTTCGTGTACGTTTTTTCTACCTGCTTGAAAAAAATGTTAACGTGAGAGAGATCGTTCACCTAGCAGTAACAAAAGAGATTGCGCGGGGTGACTGAGTTACCCCAATTAGTTTCATCTAAAATTTTCTATAAATCATAATTTTCTATCTTTTCATAATCTGCAAGTTTACATTCGCTCGCCAGTATTCAGAACACAAATCAATATAAATTGCAAAAAAAGAGCTAGAGAACGCAGAACTACTCTGCTTAGAAAGAGAAATTTCGAAGCAATAACAGTCGCGTGGGGAGAGTGAGTTACATCATTAAACACACTAGAATTACGGCGATCTTTTATACCTAGAAATACGGTGGGGGTCATTTTGACCCCCGAGGAGAAATCTGCATAGTTTCCTACATAATGTTAAATATTTTTAAAAATTTGTTTAAAATAAACATACAGTGAAGTGCCGTTCATACGTTTCTCTTTTATACGTTTTTATCAATTATACGTTTTTTAAATTGGTAACTGCAGATTCTAATACATATTAACCTATACCTATTATACGTTTTTTCATTTGTGCGCTTTTTTCATATAGTCCCTTCAAAAACGTATAAACGGTGTTTCAGTGCAGTTATCATAAATGCAGTTTATTACAGACAGAATACAGTTAAGAATACAGAGATTTTCAGGGTACATAATAAAATATTTTTTAAAAAGTTTAAAATGCTTTTCAAAAAACCAGCGCTGTTTCAGTTGCATTTCAGAAGCTAGCGGCTAATGATTCCTTTTATGTACAAAAACATTATAAATGCTTCAGGTTCTTAAAATGATATGTTCTAAGAGACATTTTTGAGTTTATGCTCTGTTTCAGCATCAGTAAATGTATTTGCAGTTCTTTTTTTTTTCTCAAAAGGGTCAAAATGACACCTACCCAGAATTTTAGTTGTAACACTTAAGTTTGGGTTTAAAAGAATTACAATTTTCATGAAAACTTTTTTTATTACCCAGCAAGATTATTTAGGAAAAGTCAAGGAAGTATTAAGCTTTTTACGAAAATACAGAGGAGTAGTTAGCAAAAAAAAGTTTGATTGGGGTCAAAATGACTCCTCCCGTAATTCTAGTGTTAGCACGCGAGTTTCAAGAAGTGATTGCTTCACTCGCAGAAAGAAAAGAAACGTAAAAATAACACTTCACCTACCAAGGACACTGTTAGATAGGAGGATACTGAAAGGGTGATTGACTACAGATAAATATTTTTCCTGCGACAGGAGTTTGGATAAGAATGGGGGTGAATGTGACCCCCCCCCACCCCGCGCGATCTCTCTCGGGTTAAATATATATTTCAAAACAAATTACGATGCAGCAATTAATGTTGAAATTGTTTTGCTAACAGAACTGAAAGAAATATGGTTCATTGAATAATCAAATATAAGAAAAATTAAAATAAATTCAACGTGTGAAAGTAAATAAAATGCAATGAATGAAACACAATAGTAAACCTTTCAGTAGTATAACTGAACAAATGGAGTTTTGTATTTTTTTCTAACAAAGTGTCTTACAAAGTGTTATCTTACATATAATTTTCAACGAAATTATAGAAACAGAGCAAGGCATCGTTCAAAAAACGGAAGCAAGGGGGGTAATTTAGGCTTAAAAAAATACGAAGATTAGGCTTTAAATTCTGCATTTAAAAGTTTTATTTTATGACTCAGTTTTGTTTTATGACTCAAATCGTTGTTAGTCTTTCTCTGAATGAATGCGGTAAAACGGCTGTTTAATCATTTAACTTGATGAAATTCGGCGCTTACGAAGTTTTCAAATTGGTTTCATTCTAAATAATGACTTTTTGACAGTGTTAAAAATACCGCGTTCCTCAATCAAGTCTGTCACTTAACTCTTTAGCAGCATAATTATTGATTTTACATTATGTGCTACACTCTTGTACCGATAAATCAATATTGAAAAGCAATTTCTGGTCTCAGCGAAACCTTCCAATAAGTTAGATTAAGAATTTTACAGCAAAAAGAAAGTTTCATTTCTAAACTTAAGTTCGGTGAAGTTTTGCATCTAATTTCGCCTGGGAAACTGATAACAATCTTTTGCTTGCATAAACATCCTTAGGACTAAAAAGCATTTCAGTTGCATTATTGAATATTAGTTCACCGATTTGCGTGGTTCACTCATGTTTTAAATTAAATAAAATGCAATTCAATACTTTTTCTTTTTTTAAAAATAAAGACTCAGTGGATCATGTGAAAACATCCTGAGAAAGTTAATACAATCTTGCAAATATTAGTGTAGTTTGATGCTTGTATAGTTGCAGTTTGACTGTGTAGTATATTAAAATGGCGGAATCAAGATCTTTGTAGCATTCAAAATACTGCTAAGTTAGCTTTGCTTTAACTGTAGGTATAGTCCGACCGCTAACAAATAACCCTTATCAATCATTTGAGAAAACGAGTCCACTGCTTAAAGTAAGAAGAAGATGAAGAAAGGATTACTTCCGAGTCCATATTTCCGAGTATAGCGGTTTTAGTAGATATGTGTTTTTATTTCTGATTAGCTCATCTTTGGTATATTTTTGTAATCATATATGCGTTTCCAGTTCAATCGCAGAGAAATACATGTCTCACAATTTTCTCCCACATTAAAAATATTCCACTTAATTTGAATTTATGTTATTCATAAAATTTAAAATAAAGCTAAATAATTTTATGGTTTACATTGTTATTTATGGTGCAGTTTCTTTTTCAAGTTTATTTTATCGACTGAATAAATTTACCGAAATTTGCCTTTGTCAATTTAATCGTCTCAGTCATTGTCTAATCGAAGTATGTAAAATCAAATGAAGCATTTCAATACTAGAAAGCAGAAAAAATTAATGAAATAAAAACGTTTTAAAGTACTATGTTTTTAAAATGAACTAATAATCATAAAATAATTTTTCTAAGCTTCATGTAGATTCAAAGCCCTATACAATTTCAGAATTTCTTGCAGATTTTCTGGAAATTTTGTGATTGTGTGCTTTTAGTAGCTATCAAAACACTCTTAAGCTTTAAAAGGAAAACATTGAGCGCATGTGCAAAATACAAGTGTAAATAAAACGTTATCAATGATAAAACTTACACCTTAGTTTATACTGTATGCAGATCGATAAAACTGTAAGTTAATGTACAAATACATCAATTGTTTGTTGCATGCTTCGTATCTTTTTCCTTTTAAAGCTCACAAGTATTTTGATAGCTATTAACCAGGAAGAACGCGCGCTTCCCGGCTGAACTTTAGGACGCGCATGGGTCATTGAATGACCCCAGATCAAAATTCAGTCGTACGCTAATAAAAACATCATTTATTGACTTGTTTACTGTTAAAACCATAACGTATTATAATTTTCAACATGAGTATTGAGTTTAGACTTAAGTACGACTTATAAATGAGCTTTACATCGCACTTACAATGAAAGCATTTCTACATTTGTTCTTTAAATCAAGTTCAGACACACAGCGAATAAAAACGCTTTATGTGAGTTTTAGGAACTTTCTAACAACTATAATGCTGTTATTGGTATTTTCGGATGCAAGAACTTGTAGAGTTAATGTTAAAAATGTTTGACTTTTTATAAAAACTAAAAGATAGAAAAATCCGTTAGATTCAAGGCAATCTCGTCTCACTTAACTCCACTCTACATCATATTTTGCAATTAAAAAATCACAGTTATTCGCTTTACTGAAAGTATTTCCATTCTTTTTAAAATCTGTATCATATTCGCTAAAATTTTCATTATCAAAGAGTTTCTATCTTTTAAAAAAATTTTTAGCTCCATATTCTTCATTGATGAAACAATTATTTGATTCAATTTCAGCAAAAAGTGTTTAGAAAAGACCTATTTCTTTTTCGTATGGTATTGGCATTACTATTTACATGAAATAACTTCAGTATTGAAGGTATATAAACAGGATAACCGTATTGACCATTCGAAATAGTTGGTCCGTGAAACAAACGGCAGGACGCGTGGTGTCATTTTACGACTCCAGTAAGTGACTAAACGTGTTTTAGTGGAGTACAAATGCACAAAATGCATTCAAATTGCTACCAAAAGGTAGATGGCGGGACCAAACTCAGCTACTGAGAAAAAAAATGGCGGCTAGTTTTGTAGCAATTACTATTTGCAGGAGGCTTGGGTCCACCCGGATTAAAAACTCAGTATCACAAACTTTTCAAACAATCTGTAAGAAACCCTGAAATAGTATAGGGCTTTGAATCTATATGAAGCTTAGAGAAATTAGTTTATGATATTTAGTTCATTTTGAAAGCATGGTCCTTTAAAACTTTTTTTTTCATTATTTATATCCCTTTGTTTCAGTTCCCTTCCGGCGCCAACGTGCGAAGACAATCATAGTTTCAAAAATACGAGCCAGTAGATGTAAAGGCAAACAAAAATGCCCAAAAAAGTTTTTTCTCGGATTGATCGATTCGTATATAGTTTCATAAAGAAACGTAAAATTGCAATAAATGTTTGTTTACTTTGAAAAAATCTTTTTATTAGCTCGCACTAAAAAAACAAGACAAATGTCTTTTTATGAAATATTGTTTTGTTGAAACAAAGTTAGTTTCACAGCATGTCAAAACAGTAGCAATCTGTCGTAATATTTTTCAACTCTTTTCCTGCATCCGTTATCGACCAACAATAAATCAAACTAGAAGGGTCACAACAAAACATGTCTTTGTTGAAGATAGAATGTTTTACAGTTTCTGGAAAGAAGAAGTAATGTTAAAAAAAATTTACACGAAGTTAATGCAGCAGAAATGTTCTCTTGAGATGGTTTGTTTTCAAGCATTTGCGTATATAAATGGGGATTTGAAAAAGTTTCTGCAACTGTTATGCAAAAAACTATTTTTAGTAACTGAAACTTTAGGAAATAAGTTGTTTTATCATTACTGGTATGTTTTTGAAGAAATCATTAACTGGTAATGATAAGAAACACAATGAAACTGGCTCTTAAAAAGTTCTATACTTAGCTCTTGTGTTAAATTAAAACAAACATTGAATTATTTTCAATAAAATTTAATTTTCTTCACAAAAATAATGGCTTGCAATAAATAGTTCATGATAATTAATTCAAAACACAACTGTTAACGGTTTTTTGAAAGAGTTGAAGCATTACGTTTTATATTTATCTGCAATTGCATTATAAAATTTTCTACAATTGCAAAAAATAATTGTTCATTTTTATTAAAACATGTTTCTGAATCAACAGAAATGTTCTGTCAAATAAAAATGCCATTGCATCTGAATTTTCATAAAAGCTTGAAAAATATTATATTGCTACAGTTGCAGATTTCTATGACTTATATTAAACCTAATGCCAGCTTCTGACTTTAGCTATTCGAATCAAAAAGAAGAAAAAGAACTCACCAGCAAATGCAAAATTTTTCCCAACAGTAAAATATTGTTATTTTGATAATTCTTTAGAGCCAATAACTAAATTGATTTTTTTGTTGCTTATCATCTAATTTATTACGAAATTGGAATAAAAGTTCTTTTTTTTTGCTACATTCAAAGCCCATACACGTATAAAAGAAGGAACTAAGAAAGAAACATTTTTGCGAAGCAATTAAAAAACAGAATTCCAAACTTCTGAAACCATTATCAAAGAATAGTTAAGTTAAGAATTCTTCACCAAAGCCTTATGCCATAGAAAAGATAATGCTTTAAACTTTTGAGTAAACACGTTTTTCTTCCGTCTAAAATTACAGAACTTCTGAAAAACACTTAAAGATAGTGGTTCTATTTTCTAGAAACTTATTTTAAAATGGCTTCGAAAAAAAAAAAAATACTGAGTCATTATAAAATGAAATTCCACTCTAATAGTTATTTTTAGGATTGTTTCTTCATTTACCGCATAACTTTTTGTGTGCGTGTATTTTTTTTTTTTTATACGTCTACGGAAACTTTCCAAAAAAATGGCAATTTTCAACCAAGAAGCCATACATAACTTTTTTACTCCCATTTTCTAGCCATTATTTGTCATCCGTCAAGAAATCTGGATTTGCCTGTTTTGCTAAAAAGAAAGGCAGCTAAATATTTTATGATTGATATTTATTTTCTTAACTAAGTTCTACATATATTACGCTGCGCGGTGGATCTGCGTGTGCTCAAGTTTCGTAATCATCATTATCATTGGCTCAACAACCCATTGTGGGTTCTGGCTTTTTCCATAAGTTTCTTCCAGTTGGGTCTTTTTTTTTTTTTTTTTTTTTTGCCTGACTTCTCCCAGTGTTTGAATTTGATGGTTTTGAGTCAAGTTCCAAACAATCCAGCCGTCTAACCTTTGGTCTTCCTCTCGGACGTTTGCCAGTTGGTCTTGCATTTAGAGTCTTTAGTGGCATGAACTCAGGAGACATGCAGATAACATGTCCTGCCCACCTCGTTCTTTGCAATTTTATGTATTTTGTTGCGTCCATATCTTGTTAGCATCTGTACAGTTTAAAGTTATACTTTTTTCCCTATTCCATTTATATCTCATAGAGTTATTCTTTCAAAAATTGACAAAATAGATCTGTTGGTTCATTGTCCAATGCCAATGTCTCTTACCCATAAGTCAAAATTGATCTAATGATGGTTTTATAAAGCAAAGTTCTTTTGTTTCATCCTAGTAAGTTTAGATTTAAAGACATTGTTTTGTACTTGCTCGGTTTGCAGCTTAAGTTTCACCAAAGTATTTTGCTCTGCAAATTTTTGTCTTTTAGTTTAAGTAATTTGCATCACGGTAGCGTCTTTTTTTTTTGGGGGGGGGGATTAAATATTTCGAAATTTATGACCTTACGATTTTTTTTGCGTCATGCTTTTGCGACTAATGCAAATGACACCTATACTGCAATCGAACGATACCACTTCTGCCACTTTATTCCATACATCACTCATAAAGCGTCCGCTCCTTTTCCTTTTGAGAATCATGTAACAAGCATTTTCCACTTATGATAATACAAAAATTGCACATAAAAAATGTGTGTAAAGTTACGTTATACGGATACTGGAGTGTGTAGTATCACTGTTTATAAAACTCAAATCGTTGGAGGAACCTCGCACTATGGTTTGCGTTAAGTCCCGAAAATTAAAGTGCATGCGGCGCAGAGCTGGTAAACTCTAATTAGCGAAGCGGAAACCGGCCTTTGTGGCGGAACGATAAAAACTCTTGCATTGCGACCTGTTTGTAAGACTCGCGTTGATTGTTCGGCCTGCACTCAGATGTCTTGGGTGTTATTTCTACTCTTAGTTCAAAAAACTATCTTGTTTGTACATTAAAATAAATAAATAATTGGTATATATTGGTCGGTGAAAAATTATGAACTTGATAAATATTATTGAATAAACGAATAATTAAAAGCAAAAGATGATTTTTGATTTGATGATTTTTTTACTGTTACAGCGAAATTTTAAGCCTTGTAAACTACTACTTTACTTTCTAGTTTCAATTTAAAACATACAGAATTTTTTTTTTTGATCATTTAATGTATCTGGATAATTTAAACCATTAAATATTTAACTTGAAATATTGGTCTACTTGCAATTAAAAATGAGTACCCATTCAAGAAAGGAAGATGAAAGCTTACTTTTTGTTATTGTGTATCCTTTCAAGCAAATGCTCTGTAAGCATAAAGAAAATTCTGGTGCAACCTTACGCAGTAATGAGTGAGGCGTTACACTAAAGTTACACCACCATAGTGTAACCTTTCACAAGCGATGTGTAACTTTGCACCATTTATACCATTTAAGTTACTTCAGAGAAGTGGAGGCAGCTATGCTGCCACCGATTTTATGGAGTAAGGTTACACTTTTTTTTCGCAATGTAATAAAATCAATGAATGTTTTTACTTCGTTTTATACTGACAAAGTTTTGTATGTTTTCTTAAAATTCTAGCCTAAATTTTTATTGTAATCACTACTGAATGAATTCGATCTGCTTTTCTGGAAGGTCTATACGTTTATCTATATCAGAGGGTCCTAAACCTTTTGGTGTGATTGATCCTTTGCCGATTTTTTCTGTTTTTGTAGACCGCCATTCGTTTGGGTAGTCCTGAATTAGTTAGGCAGTAAATATTAAGATTTCAGTGTCTCAAAGCTAAGTGAAACAGATGTTGTTCAATTTCCTCGAAGGTATTCTAAATTCATCATTTAAAAACAATGCATGATAACGTCACGGGACAAATTGGAACAAATAAAGGAAATTCGTACCTAATTTGGGGTCCCACACACAGTGTGGAAGCCTAGAAGCAGGTTTTTGAAATGCTCGTTTAATATTGAATGTTTAAGCAACAATATCAATTATATTTTTGATAGATGGCCACGAGACACAGTTTGATAATGATTTATTGGGAATGGACTAATTAAATAGAAAAAAAAAAACCGTAAAATTTCGTTCCCTTTTATTGATTAAACTGGCACAGAATGTAAATTGTTAATATTACTGCATTGAGCTGTAAGAATTTGATGCTTTGACAGCACATTTTCCATATTTGCTTTCAATTTGTCAGGCTTAAAGAGTCGATTAACCTCAGAAATTTTTCTTTTAAGCTTGAAATGAATGAATAAGTTTTCGAGTATTTTGTAAACGCTTATATTGCAATTAATAATGCGCTTTCAAACAGTAAAAACATCCTCCAATTTCTCGTCGGCACTATTGCTTAAAATTCTGGATGGTTCATCAAATACTTCAAAAACAATCTAATCTAAAAACCTTTATCGACCTCGTCTCAGTTTGGTTTCTCTTCTGAAGTATCCTGAAGTAAGCTTTTTCCGACAACGCTTATTCCAAGTAAATCCAGCTGTTAGGTAAGAGAAATAGGATTCAGATTTCCCTTTAGATAATAGATTTTTTTGTGTTGTTCAAAGCTAACCAAACATTGCTTTTATATATATATATATATATATATATATATATATATATATATATATATATATATATATATATATATATATATATAAATAAAGAAAAAAGGGATCCCCGTTACTTTGCTTGAATTTCATTATAACGAAAGTTCCGTTACAACGAACAAAATTTGCGGTTCCTTTGAAGTTGGTTATAACGGGATTCAACTGTATTGTTATTTGTCTGTTTTTAAACATTAAGTCTTCTTTTATACTTTTTTAAAGAACTTGAGCATTTGACTGAAAAATAAATGCATTGGAATCCCGTTACAAAGAACTTCAAGGGATCACAAATTTTGTTCGTTGTAACGAAATGTTGTTGCAATGGAGTTTAAGCAATGCGATGAGAATTAAGTCCTGATTCAAACTTTATTTCGTTGATACATATAGAGTCAATTCATGATAAATCGAAGTTCAAGAACTCAAATATTACTATAACTCGAAGTTTTTATCAAGTCTTGATCTTTTTTTTCTTTAGTTCCATGCTTATTATTCTCAATATCTCGAAGGTAACTTCCTTTAACTCGAAAATTTTTCAAAGATGACGCGAAATTTATTGCGGAAGAACAAGAAAAAAAAAAAAAGAAAAAAAGAGAATCAAGTGACTATGAGAGAAAAATTAATTCACGTCCACTTGCAATTCCTGCACAATAGATCTCAAAAGGAAGAAGAGCACCTGCTGAGTCAATATGCGATAAAGGAGTTACACGTGCGGAAATGAGTTAGCTTGTTTTCTTTTGCTGTACTGTACTATTTACAGCTTGACATGTCGCTGGGCTACGAATTTGCTTTTAAGCTGTCAAGTCAGCTAGCTGAATGTACCTTTATTCAAAGGCCGACATGAGTTAAGTTGCGTTCCCCTTCATTCTTATATCATCTCTTTTAGATCAATTGCTGATAAAAGTTCCTGAGGGCAGAGTGAGTTTACTTTACTATTAAAGGTGTCTAAGCAAATTCTATGTCAATGATATTAAAAAAAAATAGTGAAACTAAGCGGTAGAATTCATGATTTCGAATTTGAAACGAATCAAGATGTGCACCTTTCCTGATGAAGGAGCAGCTCTATTCAAGTGGTCCCACCAGTATCGAAATCAAAACTATGCTTTTGATTTTTCTCTCAATATTTTTGATTAAACTGTGCATATTTTTCTTAAACTTTTACGTTCTGTAATTTTTTCTGTTATATGTTCATACTAATTAAAATATTTGATGGTTTTTAATATTAAAATGCCGGAACTCGCTGCAAGTCGAAATTCCGATAAGCCGAATTTTTCCGTCGATCCCTTAAGATTCGAGTTATCAAGAATTGACTGTATTTCATTGTATTGGTATTCGTTGTAACGGGTTTTCACTGTGTTGTAACGAAACATTAAACCATTTCGGCGCTTTCCTAAGAAACTTAAACGGATAAGTTGGCTGAAAAATAAATACAGTGGAAGTCCGTTACAACGAACTTCAAAGAACCGCAAATTTTATTCGTTGTAACGTTAATTTTGTTGTAATAGAATTCAAGCAATGCAAAGGAAACTAAATCGGATCTCAGTTTATTTCGTTGAAACTGAGTTTTCGTTGTATTGGTATTCGTTGTAATGGGTTTTCACTGTGTTTTAACGATACATTAAGCTGTTTTTATGCTTTTCTAATGAACTTAAATGGATAAGTTGGATGAAAAATAAATACAGTGGAATATCCCTTACAATTAACTTCAAGGGACCGCAAATTTAGTTCAAGGTAACGGAAATTTTGTTCTAAATTTAAGCAATGTATGGGGAATTAAATCGGGACTCAAGGTTTATTTTGTTGAAACGGATATATCGTTGTATTGGTATTCTTTGCGACTGGATTTCACTGTGTTTTAACGATATATTAAGCTATTTTTGTGCTTTTTTTAAGAAACCTAACGGATAAGTTGGTTAAAAAATAAATACAGTAGAATACCCGTCACAACGAACTTCAACGGACCACAAATTTGGTTGCTGTAACGGATGTTTTTTTGTAATAGATTTCAGGGAATTAAATCGGGACTGAAAATTTCTTTCGTTGAAATGTTGTCTGTATTTTTCTGCGTTTTTAGAGAAATAAATTCAAGTTTTTATCCTGAGAGCTGAAAGAAACAAACGAAGAAAAAATATTTTTTTGAGTGTGAAGAATAAAAGCACTTCGTTTTATTTCTTTCAACTGAACTAATGGTGTGTACTTTGATGACAAGTACATGTCTTGTTTTCACGAATATTTTTTTGTTTCTTCTCCTCACCGAAGCTTCACGTCATTTATCAAACGAAAACATCTATATCGAAATCCTGTGTGAGAAAAATAAAAAAATTGACAGTAGCTTGGCTAGGGAAATGGCGCGAAGGTTATGTGAAATGATGCACTGAATATGTCATAAATAAGCAATTTATCACGTGGGAGCAGGAACATTGGGAGAAATATTTATCAAGAAGAATGCATTGTTCTTGGATTATTTGAAGAAATAACATGCAAAGTTATTGCATCTGTATTTTTTTATAAATATGTAGAGTTATGATTTTGGTAAATCAAAATATATTGTTTCTCACATCCATTCTGACATATTTCATTTATATTACTCACGCAGAAGTGTTTTTTCTGCGTATGAAGTCAAAAAACTGAATTAACGGATTTGGAAGCATTATTTCCCTTTATGTTTTTACTTCCTTTTACAAAAAAGGAAGTATTGTATTCGCGAAAAAATTTTCACTCAAAATTCGTACTTAATTTCCATTTTGCTAACCCCCGTATGAATGTTGAGTTTTTTTTTTCAACCCGACCACACGCGGAAAAGTGCCTAAGAACGTATAGACACCCAAAGTATCCATTTTGACATTCCCCGAGTTAACTACAACGACTTTTCTCGTGACATCTGTCTGTCTGTATGTATGTATGTATGTCGCATAGCTCAAGAACGGTATGTCCTTGAAAGTTGAAATTTGGTACGCACACTCCTAGTGGGGTCTAATTGTGCACCTCCGTTTTTGGTTGCATTCGGATGTTCCAAAGGGGGTGTTTCACCTTTTGGGGGAAATCATTGTTAATTTTGATGCAAACTCAAGTGGTGTTATAATTTGGCGGACACTTGGCGATATATCGCCAGTCTTTTGGTCGCCAAGTTTTGTCGCCAACTTGGCGACAAGTTTGACTATTTTTTATTTATTTATTTATTTATTTTAATCTGGTTTCAAATTGGCCACTGTTAGTGATATTTAGAGTTAACTATTGAATCACATTAAATTTTCCAATAATGGGGAAATGACATTAAATTGGTGTAAAAGAAAGTCATGTGATGCACACATCAGTTCGTTTTTACAAAGATCAAGATGGGGAAAGTTTTCTGGTTACTTGTCATGAGTAAAAGAAAATATATCAGTCGCCATTCGTTTTTACTAGTTGCCACTTTTTGTTTGTAAAAACCGAAAAAAAAAAGAGCAACAAACTTGCTTTTCAGTTGTTACTGAAACGTAAAATTTTCAGTTTGAATAATGGTTAATGCAACTAATTAATCGTATTCCACAATTTCACTATGTCGCGACCCTAACGGTGGGTGCCACTTGACTTAGTCTTTAGACGTGCGTATCCACTGGTGGGTCAACTGCTATGAAAAATTGCATTGCTGCTGAAAGTGTGTATGTACTGGAGGCACTTTATATCGTAATTGGGGCAACATGTGCAATGTATCTAAGCAGTAGTAACATGTTTGTTGACATGATTGCTAATTTTAAGATAAGCTGCGCGAAGATAAAAAACAATAAACAACAAACTTAATGTAAGACTTAATATAAATACTAAAACGTATGGGGAAAAAATATTGAGGTTTTAAAAATGCGTAAAAACAATATTAAAAAAAAATATCGTCATTTGAAGTGAAGTGAAGCAATAAATCCTATGTTGTCGCTAAAGTGCTAGAGTTAACTGATAGCACTGTTAGATTTGGAGTAAGTGATGATTTTAAGGAGAAGGATGCTAACAGCTTTCGTTTCCACAATCGCCAAGTGAGAGTGAACTCCTAAATTGATCTTTACTACTAATATATCTATAAATACCTCATGTTCTGAGTATGAGATACTATTTTTTCTAACTTTTTACTTCCTTTTACAAAAAAGGAAGTATTGTATTCGCGAAAAAAAAATCACTCAAAAATCGACGTTTCTTTCCATTTCGCTCACCAACGAATGAATGTTGAGGTTTTTTTCGACCCGACCACAGGTGCATATATACCTAAGAACGTATAGAGGCCCAAAACATCTATTTTGACGATTCCCGAGTTAATTACAACGAGTTTTCCTGTGACGTCTGTATCTACGTATGCATGTGTGTACGTGAGAATGTATGTCGCAACTCAAGACCGATATGTCCTAGGAAGTTGAAATTTGATACATAGACTAATTGTGGGGTCTAGTTTCGCACCTTTCCTATTGGTTTCATTCGAGTGTTTCTAAAGCGAACTTTTGCACTTTTTTTCTTGGGGGGGGGGGGGGTCATTGCGAATTTTAATGCAAGCTCAAGTGGTGTTATAATTTGGCGGACACTTGGCGATACATCGCTAGTCATTTGGTCACCAATTTTGTCGTCAACTTGGCGACAAATTTGGCGATTTTTTTATATTTTAAAATCTGGTTTCAATTTGGCCACTGTTGGTGATATTTAGAGAGTTAACAATTGAATCACATTAAAATTGCCAATAATGGAGAAATAACAATAAATTGGTGTAAAAGGAAGTCATGTGATGCACACATCAGTTGGTTTTTTTCAAGCAATAACATCGCTATTATGCATTAATGACTGAAAAAAAAAATCTATTTTTTTTCCTGAATACTCCAACCGGCTCGGTTGCATTTGGTACAGCGCAAAACATATTTCATTTATTATTATTTCTTCTGAACCAACAAAATCTAAAAATTGCTTTTCTTTGACTTTACAATATAAAGTTTGTCCAGACCTAAAGGAGCCTCCTCCATCGTGTGTCAACAACCGTTTTTAAACACCAGCAAAACTCTTCCTCACTCGGCTTAGGCTGCAGATTATTTCAAAGAGACTTCTTCAATATTTTAATTGTCTTTCTGAGGAAACACGCATCTTTATTGTGATAAAATAAATCTTGATTAATATGAAAAAAATATCAAATTCAGTTTAAATTTTTAGGCGTTATGTGTCTGTAAATTAAAAGTATTAATGACATTTTTATTAGGTTCATTTAGGTTCCATTAGTTATAGAGAAAGGAGAACTTTTAAAGTTAAGATGTTCAGAGAGAAATTTCTTTATTTGGTTCATTACAAATATTTTGTGTTCCAAACTATTTTATTACTAAAACTACAGCAAAAAAGGCTTTTAAATTTATGTAAGGCAGATTAGAGTGAGAAACCGTGTTGTACAAGATGCCGTGTCGCGTGGTTTACCCACAATCATATGAACTTACCGGTCAGTTGGAGTGAAGGCACGAGCACATTAAGCATAGAAAAATAGTTTTTGTTGATTAATCATTTTTAAGTGGTTAAAAAACATTTTGTCATCCAGATTGCTCTGGTAGGTGTCTGAAATGATGTAACGACAGGATCGGATACCGTGAAAGGGTCGTTTGGGTCATGAGTCCCGCACCCCTTTTAACTGTTGACGCCATTATGCATTGCATTCAAACAATTTATAAATAAAATATGAACGATAGCAGTCATATTTTTAGTTCATTTTAAAAAAATTAGGCATTTGAAATACTACAATTTTTCATTGTTTATTACATTATTTGTAAGTTGTTGTTTTGCTCTATTAGACGCATCACACCTGGTCGATTTGGTGCCTTTTATTGACATCCAAGTAGTTTTAGAAATTTTTGGTCCCGAACACCATAGGTTCGTTCGTTGGAGAGGAGGGGGTGGCTTCCTCAGCGTGGCCCTCCTAATATGGTAGTTTGTGTCCCCTTGCATAAGAACACACTTCAATTAGACAAAATAGCCGTGGTTTTGATAGAAAATAAATAACGATGTATTTCTTCAAAGTGAGTTTGAAATGCAGGCTTTCTATTAGTCACGTGGTAGAGCCCACCTGTCTCTGCTGCGTGGTAGTAGGCCGACCATCATCCTGTCAATGCTTTGGAAGTGGATGACGGACATTTTTTTTGGGAGGGGGGTGGTGGTAAGTAGCCGTAACTTTCGGAGACGCCTTAGAGAAGGAAAAGATCCCTTTTCAACCAAAGTTCGAAACAAACTTTCACCATAGCCATCTCACAGGAAAGGAAAATCAAACAAAATGCTCAAGAGCTGACATTCTTATAGATGTATGAAAAGAAAGGTCTTAGAAAAGAAGCAAACGAAGAAGAAAAAAAAAGACGCTAAGCAAAATGAAAAGCAGACAAACCCCAAATCAGCAAAACCAACTACTACTACTACAACTAAAGAAGAAATTGTTCAAACGCCTTAAACCTGAAAAGTTGAATCTTCGGCAGAAGAAGAAATGAACGTGATATTCCAGATCAAGAGCAGGCGGTGAGGCAAACGTAAATGAAAACTAATGTTTTGAGTGCCTAGAAGAATGGAATAAAACATCGAGAAAATGTAATTGGATAAAATGCACTGTTTGCAACAGTTAGCTCTCTGAGTAGTGTTCTTCATTTGGAAAAAAAAAAGTAGTATGCCGAGGGGGATAAAGTTTACTTAAAAAAGGGGGGGACGCTTTAAAATCATTAAAAAGCAATGTAATTTGAATGTACGGAAGAGGGAGTGTTCACATTTGAACTTTTTTTTCCCTTTCTTTATTTTTCCGAAAAAAAATTATCCATTTCTCAGAATAAAGATGTCTCGAGGATTGAATAATCTTTTCTTTGTGCCATGGAATTTTTTCAGCTTTTTAAAAAATATATATTTCTTTACTGTAGCGAGTTTTAAAAATATATTTTCAATTGTTCACATATGCCCCTATATGAGGAATATGTGAACATTAAAGACAATTATGTTGGGTGTGTGAAATTATGTTGTGTGCCCCTGTAGGGGGTTTTATGTGAATAAACTGAAGAACATATGAACACGATTGAAAAATGCAGGACAAGCATCATATTTAAACGAAAAACTTGTTAATATGAAACATATGCGCATAGACCAATTTTAAAGAAGGGTTTGTAACCTATATTGTGTCAGATTATTTTACAAAAAGCGTGTCATTACGAACATATTTTTTTCGGACTATTTTACTCTGATCACTGAAATTTTAGAGTTTCGTTGCATGTTCTGATCATTAGATAGACAAGAAAATAACTTATAATATGAATTTTGTTGTGTGAAGATTATTTATATATATTAAGCATAAGCTTCATACAGAAAGCGATGATGAATTTTAAAATTAATTTCAATTTTTAGTTAAATGGAAAGATTTCGTCTTTTTTTTTTTTTTGTAAGTGTTACATCATGCTTAACTCTTGGTCAACTATTAAGTTACAAATAAATATTAAAAAATAAAATAACAATAAAAAGAAATAAATATTTTATAATAATAATAATAATGATAGTAACTAACAATAAATTTGCAAACTGACTATGGAAAAATAATAATTATAACTTTTTAACTTTTATACCTCCTATAATAGGAGGTATAAAAGTTAAAAAGTTTTATAACTTTTTTACTTTTAAAAAGTTAAAACTAAACTTTAACGTTAACCTTAAAAGTTAACAACTTAAGTGTAAAGTTGTTAACTTTTACACTTAAAAGTTATAAAGTGTAATATAATAATTACACTTTATAACTTTTTACTCCTAATATTACAATAGTATTAATATTAGGAGAGGACATGGGAACAGTTCACATGTACTCCTATATGTTGTGTTTACAAATGCCCCATCGTCTACTAACCCACATGCAAAAATAAAAAATTCTTAATTAAATAAGTAAAAAAAAAAGAATTAATCCGTCATTTGTACTGTTCATCTGCAAATTTGTAATTTTGTCACTTACATCCCTTTCCTTCTCACTGCTTCATATATTGTTAATAAAATACATGATTTAAAAAAAAACTGGTATTTATGAAAAGTAAATTTAAAATCTACGGATTCTTCCCAAACCTACCCTATTAAAATATGTAAACTGCCAGAATGGAAATGTATATGAAGCAAATATACTACCATGTAATTACTATTAACATCCTTAATTATTTATATTACTATTTAACTATAAATATAGTTTGTTAATGTAAGGGGGAAAATCGTGTTTTGTTGCAGAGTTTAATGGTTTCATTTCATATTTTGAAGTTATTCCTTTTGGTACATAATGAACACATAGTTCGTTTTGCGATCTAAATTTTTAGAAAAGTGATGATAAAATACTTTACTCAAACTCAGTTGTATTTTTGTACACATTGTTATTCGAAGCAGCATCAGTATTATGCTGGAAGGATACAAGCTTGATCTTTTATGCTGTTCAAAAAATTAAAACCTTAAGAAAAAAAGTTTTTGGTTTGTGAACAAAATTTCAACTGTAATTTAAAATTTAGAGTGATGTTTAAATTATTATAGAAAATCCTCGCACTTAAATTACATTTTCTAGTACACCCATTTAAGTAACAAAATTACATTATGTTCTCTTTTCTTCTAATCAAATCGTTGTCTATGACATTTTAACGTGTAGAAATTTATTTTTTAAACTGATTTAGTTTATGTAGTCTTATTTTTACTTTGCATTTAAGGTATCAGAACTTCAAAATTTTCATTTGGCGAAACTTTTATTAGTTTCTTAAATTTCTTAGAATCTGAAAAACATTTTGAAAATTTTGATTAAAAAAATAATATTGAAGTCCATCAACGCTGAAACAGGTTTATTAAAAGATATATGATTATTTTTTGAAATTCGTTGCAAAATACAGAAGTATAAGAGCTTTAACGTCATTTCTTAAAATATCCTAGCCAAATGTTTTGTACATTTTAACCGAACATTGTTTAGAGTTTATTTATTAAACAATTTGTTTCAAGTCGCTTATGCTCTTCTTAATAAAGAAAAATATTTCGATGGAAATTCCCAAAATTTTGAGGTAATAAAACGAAAATAAAATGCGTTCCATGTTTTAACATTAGATGTCAGTCTTCACTAGTTTTTAATTTTACAAAAATAACATTTTTTTATTTTAAATTTTTAATCGTTTCCTTGCTAAGTTCTAGTTGATAATGAAAAAAATTGTGTGTGTGTGTGAGAAATAACATCGGGGAAAAGTTTTTATGTTCTTCAAATTAACTATCTATGACATTGAAATTGCGAAATATTTTTACATAGAAGTACGAGCAATTTTAATAATTTAATCATCTAGAAGTAAAGGGGTGTGAATGCCGAAAAAGGACGGAAGGGGGGGGGGAGGCAGGATTTTCTCCAGAACTGTGTTACGTTTTATTCGCAACTTGTATTTTTTCATTTGCGTCCCTTTGCTTCTTCGCTGTCACAATAATTTATTTATTTATTTTTTTATTTCAACGTTTTTTGGAATTTTTAATCTCCCAACATCAGCACATGCTGTGTGCACAAAATAGTATTAACTAAGCCATGAAGCTAAAGTGTTTAAGATTTAAGCCCCATTATTACAAATACTTATAACAGAGCTACAATGTGAAAAACTAAGACATGAGCAAAAATGACTCTTTGGTGCTAGTTCAAACGCCATACAAAAACGCAAAACAAAAAAGAAATAACGACTTCTTATCCTTGAGGTTGGATTTTAAATAGGATGTTCAATGAAGAGGGAAAATATTTCATTAATTGTATTTAATGATAATTTCAAAGTGGTGCTCAAACTTAATGTTTGATAGTTGTTTATCGGTTTCATCACATCGAAATTATTGAAAAACGATGCTCTAAAAAATAAAAACAATGTTTGAAAAAAGTCGTTTTTATACTATTTTTACAAACACACTGCATTATATTGTGAAGTATGTTCGCTTTAAGTCTTGATCTTATTAGTTTGAATGATTTCATACCAACTGCTGCGTTTTTCATTATTGGCCTTTGGACGCAACAATTATTTTAAAGATTAAAAAAAAAAAAAAAAAGACTTACATAAAGGTGCAACATTTTTTTTTTAAGTGTTACATGTGTCATTTTGATTCCATATCGTCGGTAGTGCTGAAATGAACATTATAATGAAAACTAGGTTTTGGCGGGACTACAAAATACTTGATTTATTAAAACATTTTTATTCAAAATATTGCATTTAAAAACTTAATCCACCACTATAGGCGATTACTTGCTCAAGGTCTTTTTGAGAATTCTTTTCGAATTCCCCCCTCTTCTATAGTATCTTACATTTAATATTAATCAATTTATCATCTTCTTAAATGTGTATATTTATTTGAGTTATTTAACGTAGTTATCGACTGCACTGGTTCTTTTTTTTTTTTTTTTTTTTTTTTTGTAATGACAAACACTGAAGAAATTTGATAGAATAGACGAAACATTTTGTTTGGATATGAATGTTGTTATTCTCATCCGTTGTCAGCGATTAATATTGCTTTATATTTTAAAGTCAATAATTGTTCCTATTTTTTTTTCTAATTTATTCAAAAATTTTCTCAACAAATATATTTGCAAAAGCTGATTAATGCTACTCGATTATACGGGGAAATTATTCGATTAAGCGGGGATCTTTAACATTGCGTCTATGGGGAAATATTAGATTCCGGGAGGTTTTATTCATATAAGCAGGGTATTCGTTTATCCGTTACCTGGGGCTGACAGTACCTTGAAATTCACGGATAGCTTGGTGTGGTTTTCTTCTGTTTGTATTTCATTTACGAACTAGCATTAGTCTAGCACTGTCTAGAATGTTATTAATGCTTCGCTAGTTAGTGTCAAGAAAATAAAAATGGGGTCACGTTACAAACGTCTAATATTGTCAAAAAAATAACAATTTTAACGAAGAAAAATCATTAGTTGAGGTTTAACTGTGATTTTATTTCCTGATTAAAAAGAATTTTCATAAAATCCTTATTAAGTCTGATCACCGTTCCTAAATTTTCTCACTAGAGAGAACAAGAACTAAAAGAATTCAGCAGTAACTACTAACATAATGGTTAAAATAAGGATTTAAGCCCTAAAGCTACAGGTTTAAAATAACAAAAGTTTCTATCGACCCGATTTAGAATGTAATTACATAAAAGTAACAAGAAGTTCCGTCCAGAACTAAACTAGCCTTCTTTCCCGAATACCAATATCGACTTTCTAGTATCTGATCGATATTTTAAAGATTAGTTAAAATCGCAAATTATTTCAAACGTAACTTTTTTACATTTTAACCTGATTTATAGAAATAAAATATGCCTTGCTTCTCTGAAGAAATATATGCGTAAAAAATAAATTAATGAACAAATAAAGTACTGTCCACCTTTAGCAAGTTGAGCTCCGCTGCCCGAACGATTCAACGATTTCATTAGTTGTAATAGGGGTAAGGAGAGGCGGCTTAAGAACTTGCGGACTTAGTTGGCAGCGTATTGCCCATTTAGTGAACAACATTACTATTCTGGTAAGAAACAGCAAGCGGAACTGCATTTTCTCGCCAATAAAAGGGTTGCAATTGCAGCCCAACTTTGTGCCTAACAATTCCTCTTCTTACTGATTGTTCTCCCATGAAAGAAATGGACACGTTCAAGGTTATAGCCAAACTTTTCGGAGGTGGACAGTAGTTGCACCTTTTCAACAAAGCAGCTAATATATTTTTTCCATCAAAAAATAAATAAATAAATAAAAAAATAAATAAAAATAAAATAAATAAAATAAAATAATAATAACATCTTTGCAGTTGTAAAATCTACAGACATTTGTGTTCACGAATGTTAACTCTTTTCCACGTCACCTCTGAGGTAAGAGTTCCGATGCGTTTTTGTTGAGGGGGAACGCCAGGAGCCCTAATTCCCCATCAAGACAGTGTTCATCTTAAACATATTTCTATTGCTTTGAGAAGTTAAGTCCTGTCTTAAAAGTTTTGTTTATGACGCAATCTATCGTAATATTTCGTTAAGGATATCTGATGATAAGATGAGATCTAATAATTATGTGAAGGGAAAATTATGGATCAATTCGACACATTTTATGACTGTTCAGATATAAATTCCTTTATAAACGTAATATATTTTCACTGATTTTGTAGTATCTATTTGTAGGTATCAAATCATATTATCAGTTTTTTGAAAACAAATTTGTTAAGCGAAAATTTGCTGATGTTCTGAGAAAATCTTGTACTTCATATTGCTTCCAATATTTTCAAATTTATCAATCTTCCTTCAGACCCTCCGTTAGAGATAACCCATAACTTCATTCAGTTTTTCCATAAGTTCCAGCAGTAACAGAATATCTTTAGGGTTTTGGAAGGAATGAATACATTTGCTTCACTTCGAAGGATCTTATATAGTTCAGATTTTTCTCAAATCACAACATTTCCAAATTTATTAAAATCATCCAATCAGCTGTTCTGTTTTAGTACTTTAGTCCATTTTTTCTTCTTTCTTCTCACGTTTTGCTCCTGAATTTAACAGTAATATGACTTACGTCAAAATAAAATGTTTCAGGGTTATGGAAGGTGTTACTGCATTGACTTCATTTCGTCAGACCTTATGTTTTTCAGAATAGTTTCAAATAAAATAGTTTTTTATCAAATGCTCTGTTTGAGTGCAGCAGTCAATCGGTTTTTTTCTTCCTCCACGTTTTGTTCATGAAATCAGCAACTCTATGACTTATTTCAAAATAATCTGCAACGTCCTTTAGTTTTATCACACATTCTATTAAATACAGTACGCACTTTAGAGTTTTTGAAGTTACAACTTCATTTGCTAGCACCCTATATTAATCAGTATAGTGTCAAATCACAGTATTTTCTATTTAACAAAATTTTCCTCCAGATACTGTTTTAAGTACTACAATCCATTTTTTTTCTTTTTTTTCATGTTTTTTTTTATATAGTCAGTAGTTTAATGAGTATTTTGAAAGTAATCCGTTACTTCATTGATATCACAACTTCAATCAACCACATGTTATACTTATTAGTTTTAAAGGTATGCCTGCATTTGCTTCACTTGGAGAAAATACAAACTCCTCTGACGATTTTTTTTTGTTTTTATAAAACCTTTATTCACTGTGTCACGCTACAGGTTATCAAAGTCGGGAATGTCATCTCTTTTTCAAAAGTCTTAGGCGAGTTAAGGAACACGGAACATCAGAACAGTTCTGCAGAGAACGAATACTTCTCGAAGAATCTGCCAAATCCAAATGTGGCAGTCAGAAGCAAAGAGATGTAAGTGGCAAAATTAAAAATTTGGAAATAACCAGTACACATGGTAGGTGAGCATCTCCTCTGTCTTGGGCAAGAGATGGTACTAGTAGATATGGTGAGTGCTGCTATGCAGCATGATTTAGAAAAAAAAATCAATGAAAGCCTAGCAAGGATGTTATCTTTGAACGCGTTCTACTCGAAATTTGAAAATGTCCACTTACTGTCCAATCACGGATGGCATGGAATTTTCAAACGTCCAGATAAGACGAATCTATGTGAATAAGCGGGAAAAGTTAAAATTTGATGCGCGTATTCCGCTCATTTGAATGAGACTCTGCTTCTGCAAAAGCTGACATCGGTAAAAAATAATAGATTCGTCCATATCCGGCTTAAAAACGGATATTTGTCTTTCCATACAATCCGTGGTCAGACAGTACATCCCTTTGCTTCTTACTGCTTCATATTGTTTTTAGAAGGTAATAATACACTTTTATAACTAAGTAGCCTCAAAGTATGAATACTGATATTTACCTCTCCCAATAGCCTCATTTTCTTATTATTTTTCTGACCTTTTCTGTAGCATTACATCTTACGTCGTAAAAAATTTCATTTCTGCCATAAAATGGTTTGCAGAGAACAATACAAAGACCTAGCACTTCGTAACCTAATATTGATTTTATTGAATTTCGACAGTCATCCAACCGGAAAAAAGCGCTATGAAAAATCGTATTTGTTCAGGAAAAAGTAGATTTGACCAAGAGAGAACATTTTCTCTTTCTTCATATGCTTTTTCATCTTTTCTATAGCAAGAATAATATATTTCTTCCCTTCAGCGTCAGTGCAATATATTTGTAATAGCTTTCCTCTAGTTTTGTTTACAGTTTCGTCGAAAAAAATTCTCAAAGTGAAACATATTTCCGTATTTTGTTTATATTATCATTGACCTTATTGAATATTCTCCAAAATACGATTACAGCTCTTATGATCAGCCTAAAAGTGAATTATAATTTCGTATTGTTTCTTAGAAACGCTTCATTGATATTTATTGAACATCAATGTGTTGTCTGTTGGGTGATGCAGCGTGGCCAATCATGATGAGGTAGAGTTTCTATTGATATTGATGAAGGTCGCTAGTGATGACAATAGTATTTTCAATGACTCTATTTGTTGATATTGTTCGCAGATCTCTATTTTTTTAGAAAGATTTCTTAAGAATGGACGAAAGGCATTGAATTAGGCCTTATATTGTTTTTGGAAGTTCCACCACGGGGGCCGGCCATGGTCGTAGGGGAAAATTAGTCGTTTTGGTTTTAACTGGCTGGGTTTTAGTTTACCTGCAGGTTATTTTCCTCTACTTTGTATTATGAAGGTGTCCCAATAAAGTTAAACAAAGAAAGATTCCATTTTCGCAGAAATACCCGAAGAGACACAAACGTGTTACGAAAAATAAATTAGTAGACAAAAAAAAAAAAAAAAAGCAGAGGTTTTCCAAATGTTTGTTCGTATTTTTCTGAAATCAAGCATAATATACCTAAGGCCGCATGATTTTTCATCATCTTATTTTACTCATCATTCTTATTAATTATCAATTAAGCTATCATACTTATTTTCAGGCAAAAAACCAGTATATTTATTTAGTGCGCGGAAGCAAAATGTTTTTAAAACGATTTTACAAATTTCGTAGTTTTAGTTTCGTCTTTCGTATTTAATGCCCCTACAATAATATTTGTCCGAATTTATTTAAAATTTCGTATTAATTTTTGTAATAAATTACATGAACCGTATTTTAATATAACTAACTTGAATTTATTTGGTCAGATGAAAATATTTATAACCAATTATTTTACTTTTCTTCTGACGTAGCAAGCATTTAATTATTTTGATTTATAATCAGTTTACCATGTAAATTTAATATAAAACCTGAATATCCAAATTATAATTAATTAAAATTATTCATTCGTAAAGAGAAAAAAGTCTTATAAAGGCATAATTTACAAATCTTCTTCATTGTATTTTATAATGAAAGGACATTTCTGCTTAACACTCTTTTCAAGATTGAGCAGCGGACTAACGTCATTGTATGTAAAACCATTCGATACTGTTACATTAAAATTTTTTTATTAAAAATTAAATACATTTTTAATAGTACAGTAAAACCTGTGAAGTTGACCACCCTTGTAAGTTGACCACCTCTCTCAGTTGACCGCTTTTCTTAGGCACAGAATTAGCCCTTATCGTATACATCAACCTCTGTAAATTGACCACCTGTTTAAGTTGACCACTAAAGTAGGGCACCTCATGTGATGAACTTACACAGGTTTCAATGTAACTATTTTCACCCACTTCTTAAGTTTTAAGTTTTTGAATTCATTTCTTAATCATATTGATTTTGGGTTTCATAGCTGGAATTTTTACGTAGTCGCCAAATTTGGACAATTATTCTTTTATTATGACAATATTTGAAAGGTCAAAATTTCATTTGGCAATGATGGAAAGTACTAAGCGGAAATCTCTGTTATAAACTTCTTCCCACTGTTTTTTTTTTTTTTTTTAAACATTTCCTGACTCTTAATTTCTATCAAAATTTGATCGTTATTAAGAACAAAATCTAGAAATTTGTAACTGTATTATGTTGTATCTAATACAAAGAGTTTTAAAAAAATGGATTTACTTATAATAATTGTTTTTTTTTAATTGGAAATATCGATGTTTTTGCGAGAACGAGTTTGAATTCCTGCTTACTAGATTCGCATCGACTCAAAAGTGACGAATGCTTAAAACGTTTGCCTTGTTGGGAGCAAGGGTATTGTTGCAATGGATAATTTCTGATTTCAATATTTTGTTTTTGCTGATTTCTTGAGCAACAAATCATGCAAATAATGTTTTGCTTTGTTGAATTTCAACAATATATTTAATGGACACGACTGACGGGATGTCAGTATTGTGTAAAGATACGAAAAAGTTGCAATTTTCGGTAGATTGAAACAAATTGGAAAATTTAGAGAATAGAGCGTTAACTGAAGGAAGTAATGAAATTTGAGGGCAAAAATCGACGCATTCCTTTTTCACGTTGGTAGAAAACTTTATAACAAAGCATATAATTTCTTAGAAATTATATTTGTCTTGTAAAAACAGTTATTTTTACAGTAAAAAGCAGTAGTGCAGCCAGATATACCTTCTGGAGGGATATTTTAAATCAAAAACCTCTTCTGGAGGTGTTTTTTGCTCAAAAACACCTACTGGAGGGTTTTTTTCGATCAGAAATACCTTATGGAGGTTTTTTTTTAAATCAAAAATTCTTTCTGAAGGAGTTTTTTTTTTGTCAAAAACTTTCTGAAGAGTGAGAAAATAAAATCTTTCATAACACTTTCATATGCATAAACTGTTGTATTAGACTTTGCATTTATGTTAAAACCAATGACTCTTGGGTGTGTTTTCACCCAGAACCCCCATCCCCTTCACTGCGCCACTGGTAAGAAGTGTTGTACAGAATACTCCGAAAGTGGTTGTATCTCCCCTTTTTTGGCATTATGTCAGCTTCACTTGAACATTGGTTATACATAGTTTCAGTAGAACTTCAATTATGCGAATCAATTGGGACCGGACTTCATTAGGATAATCAAATATTTGAACAATTTGATATTTCCCAAAAAGTGGTACATTTCAATTCATGCATGTTGAAAATATGCATGTTGAAAATAGGAGAAAAAATCTATTTTCAAAGAAAAAGTGCCTGAATTTAAAATACACTGCTCAAAGCATTTAAAGGATATCTAAGTCTTGGATAAAGGCTATTAAGTCTAAATTTGCACCTGGAGATTTTTTTACGTGATCGATACATTATTGACAGACGTAGTAAACTATGTGAAACAAAAATTATGCTTGTTTAGCAGAAAAAAAACAACTTTTTATTTAACCTTTGGGTACAAAAGGAAAAAAGCGCACTTTGTGCTTCTGAGAAAAATTAATACAACAAGAAGCTCCGTCAAGAATTAAACGAGCCTACTTTCCCGTATACCAGTATCGACTTTCTAGTATCTGATCAATATTCTCTTAAATTAGCTAAAATCGCAAATTATTTCAACGTAACTTTTTAACATTTTAACCTGATTTCTAGAAGTAAAATATGCCTTCCTCCTCTGAAGAATTACCTGATTAAAATAAATACATTATCTCAAAAAAAAGTTTGTTTTTCCCCTGTTGCCAAAACTTGTTTTCAAAAAATAAGTAAACGTACTTTTAAAATAAATTTAAAAAAACAACAAAATGACAGCTTAACAAAAATAATTTTCATTATAAAAAAAATCGTTTGCGCGTATCTTTATGTAGAAACATAAAGATCTCCGAATTTATCTGCTAAACACTTTAAAACTTTAGCGTGAAAATAAATCTTACAGACAATAATTATTTCAAAGTAGAAACCATGGCTGCAGAGTCGGAGTCGATCTCATTTTCGGGTAAAAGAGTCAGATTCGAGAGTCGAAGGTTTTTAAATCAAAGACTCGGAGTCGGAATCGGTCATTTTCCCTTAAAGTCCGCCACTCTGCCATTGTTAGTGGAGTCGGTGTCGGATTTTATTTATTTATTTTTTTTGATAAAGAAGTCGGAGTCGGATACTTTAAATTGCCAAAAGTAGAAGTCAGTAATTTCCCCTCCTAATCTACATTTTTGTCAAAGCTACAGAGTCAAAGTTGGAGTCGGAGTCGGACTGATTTTCGGGTGTAGGAGTCGGATTCGGAGTCGACTGCCTTAAAATTATAAGAGTCGGAGTCGGGAGTTCTTTATCAAGAACTATTTCAAACAAAATTTGTTTGAACTAAATTCGTCTTAAGTTCGGAATCTATATTGACTTTTAGTTTCGTCGTAGGTGCTAATGCAAAAGGTTTGAACTATACAAAATTAAATGGAAAATTGTTCAAATCAAAAAGTTATTTTCTATACATGCTCTTCTTCAAAAACTTTTTCCTACGGAGTTTTTTTGAAGCAAATTCGCCACTAAGTTCAGAATTTATATTTGCTTTGAATTTAACCCTAGCGGGTAATGTTAAGTTTTTTTAACTGTTCAAAATCGAACGAAAAGTTGTTCAAATCAAAAAGTGAAATTTTGGTGTTCTCGTTGACATCTTTTGAACAAAAATAAATAAATCTTAATATATAAAAATCTTTTGTGCGGACGTTTGTCACCATAAGGCTTTTAAACGGCTAGACCGATTTTGATCAAATTTTTTGTGTGTAATTAAGTTGTGGCAAGCATGGTTTCGAAACGCGATGGATCGGATCGGAAATGTTTTTGTTAATTAATCAATTAATTTAAACATTGGATGGTTATATCTCCCAAATGATTAATATTTCTTTAAACCTATTCTTGAGCGAGAACTTAAATAAAATTTAGCCCGTTGCCAAAGGACAATAAAAATGCCAGCTATGCTTTTTGTAATGAAATTTCCTACTGTGATATGTCAATTGAGAATAGATAAAACGTAGACAAAGAGAGAGTGAAGACTTCATTTCTTGAAAGCAACGATTTTAGGTCCAGTGATACATTTTAAAGTAAAGTACTGGAAGGTTCACACAAAACGTTTGTTCTGTCGTCGTAGTTGGACCATGTGACCGGATCGGTGCTTTGGGTTTTCCTAACCAAATGGTCAGAAAGTACCGTACCTAGAAACATTTGTTTCTCGGCTCAAATCCATCTGAGTTTTGGAACCAATGGCAAGAATACTTTAAGGATTATCAAACTAATCAGTACATTATTAAAGGAAAAGATGATGGAATTTAAAGACGAAACACATTTTATTTTTGTCAACTGGGTAGTTCTGTACACAAAATATCAGTACAGTGGAAGATCTTCATCTTTGGTGGAAGGAACAAATTAGGCAATATAAGAAGTATTAAAAGTTTTCGTTCAAAAGATCGGACTGCAACTCGGTAGGAGTTGGCTTCGCAAACTGACCGGCTGGATTACAGTAACGTGGTTGCTTTGAGACTGGCCATAAACAATAGAGCTGCGTGATTATTTGTTTACATTTTAAAGCTACTGTTAATGTAATTTATTGTATTTTTTGTTTATTTGGCGAAATATTTCAAATTGCAAAGAATTGCTTTTAGTTTTTAAAGAGTTTTTAGTCATTTCAGTTGAAGAATGTGTTTATTTTACGTCGGGAGGGGGGCTTCGCTAATTTAGAGAACTGTTTTTACCTTTATCATTTTTTTTAAACGACATCCTTTCGATTGTTTTGTTCGATCTTTTTCATATGGCGGACGTTGCAGCGGGATTTCCCGTTTGTTCTAGATGGGTAGTTAAATTTTTAAACTTAATATCTGAGGACGCTTTTTATCCTTTGAGTATGGCTGAAGGAACAAACCATCAAGTGCGGGTAAAAAATAGTTAATAAAACAACTGCTCTTTGGGCATTAGATAAATCAAGTTGTAATAAACTTACGCATTCTGACACCAAGCAGCTTAAAACATTTTCTTTTTACTTAATTCTTTCAATAAAACGGTTCAAACACTTGATAGTTTATTGAATTTTTTTTAATTTACAAAGTCTGAACAGAACAACGTCTGTCGGGTCCTCTAGTAATTAAATAAATGTTGGAATCGGAGTTTTCCCTCACTTTTCCTTTTTTTTGGGGGGGGGGGCACCGATCGACAGACCGACGGACATTTCCCCCCATTTGAATACACTACTTTCCAATTTTTAATTTTTAAATATTTATTTAATTATCTTATTTATTTTTGACTTTGTTTTCTGTTTTTGTTTTTCGCAATATTTTTAAGATGCATTAAGCCTTCGTTTATGCTTTTGTCTTCTTTTACTGACTTTTACAGGGAAAGTGGGCTGAATATCATTTGCGACAAATAACTACAACGTTGCAAAAGAGAAAAAAATAAAAGAAAACGCAGACGATAGTAGTTAATTATTGCCCGAGAGAGAGAAAAAAAAAGTAATTTATGTTTGAATTTAAATTTCTACGATGGAAATTTAGCTGTTGCATAAAATTAAATTTAACTGCTAAAATATGTGGTATAAATTTGCTACTTTTATAGTTTTTGATTAACATTTCCACAAATTAAAGCTTTGTGCAGAGGTACATCCTAACAAAATGACTTCCTAAATTGTTTAACTAATTTCTTTGTAGAAGTCTTAGCTCAAGACCCCCAGCTATTCAGAAAAGATATCCAGTTGCAAGTTACAAAGAAAGTGTTTGTTATCCGCTGTTAGTTAAATTATTATTATTCAACGTTTTAAAGCATAAAAAGGTGGAATGAATCCGCATAATCGTGTTTTAGGGCTAATTAGAACTCTTATATCAGTGCCAAAAGTTGTGAGCTTGTTATGTAAATATTCCGAAAACAATTGGGTGTTTTAAAGCATAAATAGGTGGAATGAATCCGTATAATCGTGTTTTAGGGCTTATCGGAACTCCTATATCAGTGCCAAAAGTTGTGAGCTTGGGATGTAAATGTTTCGAAAACAATTGGCTGTCTCACCCAGAATTCCTGTCTTTAAGCATCACCTTTATGACTCACATTTTGAAATCGAAAAACCACAAATACTTAGGGTACCAATCTTTTTATTCTAAGTATTTAAAAAGTATGCTAATGTGTCGCAAGCGAATCACGCACTATTTTAAATGAACTATTACAATTAAAAAAAAAATCACCGTAAGAAATCTACAAAATGCTCGTTTGAACCAAAATGACAAACCTTTTTTTTACATCTCTTTCATTAAATAATTGTTTATGGGAAAAAGACAAAAAAAAAAAACGCTTATTTTCTATCAGAATACACTGTTTTTATTACGGTTTACCATCATGAGAGGAAGTTCCGTTCTAAACTAGCAAGGAATGCAATAACGAACTCATAAAGTCTCCATTTTACTAACCATTTTAGTAAAAAGGATCATCTTTGTAAAGCGGAATATTTTATCTAATGTTTTGGGGAGAATTTAATATGAAGCATTTGTCACATTCTTTGCTTGCTGTTACGATGTTTTGTAATAAAAGGAATTTGCATTAATGTCGTTCTTTTGAGCCATTTAAGTTGAAATTGATGTTAACAATAATATAAATTTAAAAGTTCACCGCTTAATGATGTATGAGTACTTTGAGGCCGTTCAAAAATGATTTCGTTTTTAGAGAAGGGAAGGGGCGCGTAAAATTGGGACTTCTGGGACAAGGGGGAGGGGGGTAAAAGGAAGTGAAACATCACACTTTTTTAATAGCAATATGTTACTGAAAATTATCGAGACATGTGACAATGGGAGAGTATAGATGAAGTAAAGTGGGATACTTTGGGAAAAAAGGAGTAGGGAGTTGAAAATGTCGAAAAAAAAAATGTATTATCATTTATGAACAGTCCCTTAAGAAATTTAATACGATATTTCAGTAATTGCTTTAATATCTTGCCGTTTCAAAAATAAATTTAGTAGAAATAAATTTTTATTCCTTTTTCTTTGACTTATCAACAACATGTTATACAGTGGTGATAAAAAAAAAAAATTGCATCACCCGCGCCGCAAACAGAGGAATATCATCCCGACTGCATTCAACACACAGTCAAATGTCACGTATCCCAGATGATTTGGGAATGTATTTCTGATCAAGGAGTTGGTGGGCTTCACTTTGTGCAAGGAACAGCAAACGCTCTGGTGTATATTGACATTTTGGAGGCGAATTGTTTCCTACTATTCGGGATCACTTTACTTCAGTTCCAACGTTATTTTCCAGGATGATTCTGCTCCGTGCCATAGGGCAAACCTGGTAAGTAACAATTTGAAAACCTTTATTCTTCCATTAGACTTAAATTGACATGGGGTTAAGTAATTTTTTTCTCTAAACTCACACGCAGGTTCAGAAATGGAAAAATGAGCATGGGGTCAGCAGTTTGCCTTGGCCCGGAAACAGTACCGATCTACGTAAACAAATACTGGATTCCTGCTGTTAAATGTTTATTTCATAAGTTTTGCGGAATTTCACATACATTCATCTTTAATCGGTTGTTTAATACTTCTCACATAATCCCATTGTTGTGAAAACGCGAGGGTGATGCAGTTTTTTTACCAGCACTGTATTTGAAACGTTAACTTGAAATTGTTATATTATGTTTAACTATACACAATTGCATTTCTGAACATATTTCTTAAAAATGGATGCTATTATCCATTTAAAGGTTAAAAGCCCTTGTTTGTAAGTGCTAAAATTTTCTGAATTTAGCAAAAATTGAATAACTCTAACTGATTGAGATACCGCACTTAAACCTGCTTGTATGCTCATTGTTTGAATAATATTACTTGTTTCTGGATGTTTACGTGAAAGAATGAAAGCGTCCCTAGAGTACCCTTATGCGGTGAAAATTAACCCTTATGGCACTTTATCGCTTAAAGAGCAAACCAATTCAGAGGTAAAAATTGCATTCAAAAGGAATCTCTAGACAAAGAAATCTAGAAAATCCCCCCCCCCCCCAACCTCCATTAAATGAGTACTTTTCTTTTGGAGAAGATGGTCTTTGTGCCCCTAAAATATGTTTCCGTGAAAATATGAAAGCGTCCATAAGTCAAAGTTAACTCTTATGGCATTTTAATACTTAAAAAGCAAACCAGTTCAGAGGTACAAATTGTATTAAAAAGGAATCTCCGGATAAAGATATCTAGAAAAGTTGTCCCCCCCCCCCCCGATCCCCGTTGGCTGACTACTTTTCTTTTGGAAAAGATGGTCTTTGTGCCCGTAAAATACGTTTGTGTAATTTTCAGAACCGTTTTATGCTTCCATTGTTAAATTTTATTTTTAGTTTATCAGCACAAGCACACACAAACTCTATTATTTTTAAATAATCGCTTTTAGCAGCCAAAACCCAAGGTTAAGATAGATGTTTAAACTTTGTGGATTAAGTTAAGCCTTATTGTTTAATAGAAGTTTTTGAAGTTTCTTCAGCTTTTAAAACGCTAAATTTAAGGAAGCCAGGAAAGGCAAATTACGTGATCCGTAATATTAAGCACAAAAATTATGCATCATTTACCAGCAAGTTGATAAAAGCTTTCTATTTCCAACGTCCAAGTCCTTTGTTGGATGGATAAGAATATTAATTTTTGAAAGAACTTTCAGGTATTCACGTAGGCAGTTAAGCCGAGTTCTTCCAAGAATGCTAAAAGGCTCTTCTGCCATTACTTACGCTATATAGTTTTTTTTACGTTCGTCAAACATACTCCACATCATGTATTTTCAAGTTTGAGATAAGCAATGTTTTGTGCATTCATTTACATACAGCACCGACCATTATTTTAGCTTCAACAAAACAATCAGCTGGTTGGAAGATACAGAAAAGAATTTCTATCAGTCATAAAGCTGATCTCGTGACTTCCGAAATATATGTGTCCTTTCCGCTTGCAATAAAAGAACATAAATTGCGATAAACGAAATCATATCACTGCTGGATATGTTTCCTACCAACGTCAATTCCAGTTTCGGAACGATAAGGGAATGATTTATTATGACGCTGGATGCCTTTCAGGTCAAATGAGGAAAAGAAGCATTTCGTATTTATAATTGATAATTTTCTTACGCGGAGTACTTTGCAAAGAAAAGTGCATGTTGAGTTCACTAAGAACTAATTATTCTTAATTTCGGTATTTAGTATCAATAACATCTTGATTTATTTTCAGACGTTTAAAAAGATATTTAAAAAAAAAAAAAAGATAGAAGAAAGAAAGATTGTTACTGGCTGACTGAAGCTATGCTTTTATTGTTTAAAATAATATGAAAATGTTGAATTTAAATGTATTAAATGAAATGTAATTCAACCTGTTGTTTCAATATATCATCAACATTATAAGCCTATAATCTTCACTAATAATAAAGCTCAAAGTCTCTCTGTCTGGATGTCTGGATCTCTGTGACGCGCATAGCGCCTAGACTGTTCGGCCGATTTTCACGAAATTTGACACAGAATTAGTTTGTAGCATGGGGGTGTGCACCTCGAAGCGATTTTTCGAAAATTCGATTTTGTTCTTTTTCTATTCCAATTTTAAGAACATTTTACCAAGCAAATTATACTAACATGGACAAGTCAATTACCATAACGTAGACGAGCAAATTACCATAACATGGGCAAGCAAATTAACATAGCATATTGGCCAGAAATTCAGCATCCATTATTTGTAAATAGACAGGCAAACCAATTCCTCTTCTAATTTTCTACTACGTTTGTTTGAGGTGAAAGTCAAAACTTCTAGCTGGTTCCTTTGATGGATGCTGCTTTTTCAGTGATATTTGTGTGGAAGGAGGGAGAGAGAGTTGAAAAGGCACACAGATGAGAGCCCAATGTGATGGATTAATTTTAGTAATTTTGCAATCGAGCCAATGGGCCCCTATTTTTTACCCGGCAAATTATCATAACGTGGAATAGTAAATTACGAAATTATTATAACGTGGAACCGTAACATGGGCGAGAAAATAAACATTGCCAATTGGCAAGAATCATCCATTATCTGTAAATATACAGGCGAACCAAATGACCTTTTAATTTTCTACTACGGGCAAATAAACCGCGCGGGTTCCACTAGTATTAAATAAAAGCATTGTTTTGTCCGCTAATCCTGCGATCGTCGTGTCTTTAAAATCAAAAACATTTCACTCTCCGTAGTGGGCTTGAATCACCAACAATTCTGTTAACAGACGATAATTCTAGCAGATTGCGCTAGAGAGGTTTTGCTCTAGATGCATTTCTAAACTAGTTAATGTAAACAAAGCTCTGCTCATGCGCTTTGAAGGTAGCAGATGTACCACTTTTTATGTTTTTTTTTTTCCAGTTTATTCCTCCCGTAAACGTGCGATAAAAAACTTAGCTCCAAAATAAATAAATAAATAAAAAAAACCCGCTGTGGCCACTTCTTTTCAAAAAGATTATATTTTCGTTTCAATAACTCCAGGATTTTTCTTTCTTTTTAAATTTAGCAGCATTATTTGATAACTTCGTAAAACAATAATTTAGATTAGATGGTTTTAATTGCAACCTTTTTTAAAAATTTACTTTTCAAATTTCAATTACATCCTTTTGGTGTGTGTCTCGATATAATAATTTCAATACACATTCTTAAACACTGAATGTAGATAAAAAATGCATGAAAAGAGTAATTTATATGTTTTAAAAATTCTTAGTCTGAATGTCTGCATAATATTTTGAAATATTTAAATGTCTGCATAATGCTGGAAAACTTATTCTGCTAATACTGGAGTGCATCTCAGGTAATGACAAAACATAAATAAAAACAGGTTTTTATTGTAAAGCTTTATTCAATATCATACCAACAAGTAACGTTTAACGATGATATATTTTTTTGAATTTACCAAACAAAATTTACAGATCTCTTTCTTTAAATAATAACATTATTGAAAAAAAAATAGAACTACATTTAGTTTGACTTCAAAAATTAATACTGTCCTTGTAAAAATTTTCTTGTACATAAATAAAATATTTATATTCATCAGCTTGAAATAAGCTTAAATTACAGAAATGTCAAAAAAAAAGAAAGACAGAGTTTTCTTGTGGAAATACTTAAACATTGTTGACATTAGTTGTAAAATAAAATATTCATTTTGCTACTAAGGATTTATCAAAATGTAAGGCTATTACTGTCCAACCACGGATTGCATGGAATTTTCAAACGTCCAGATAGACGAATGTACGTGCATAAGGGGGAAAGTAAAAGTTTGCACGTATTCCGCTTATTTGAATGAGACTCTACTTCTGCAAAAGTTGACATAGGTAAAAAATAATAGATTCATCCATTTCCGACTGTAAAACGGATGTTTGTCTTTCCATACAATCCGTGGTCAGACAGTAGTTCAATTTTTTTGGTTTAGATTTTGCGAAGTCTATCAACCAGTGTAAAATACATTTATCCAACATTCCCGCTTCATTATTGTTATAGGTATAACTTTTCAGTATTAATTTTTATCTTTCTGCTGTCCGCAGTTTTTGTTATTTTGAGAAATACTATATTCAAATGTGTCATACATTATTTCCTTTAACGAAAGATTTATAAAATTATGAAATGTTTATTTCATAAATAGAACTTTACTAAATGCCAGGCTCCCTACATTAACTTAATCTTAGACATGAATAGTCTAAATGCCTTTTAATATGTAAACATTCCTAAAGAATCGTCAGGAATCACGCAGGTGCCTTTTGAATCCCTTTAAGGGGGTCCGGGACACATTTTGAAATTTTTTGCACTGATTCACCATTTATTTAATAAACAAAATCATAACATAAATGTGAAAAAAAGATATTTAAATTTAATTAGTTTTTTTTAAACAATGGGGTTGCTTTAAATTGCTATAACTCAAAATATTCTTGATCAATTTTGAATTTTTTAAAATAAATTACGCACAAATATCTAAGCTTTAATTTTTATTCGGCGATTTTAAAAATATTGATTCAATAAAAAATATTTGAAGAAAATTTTCAAAAAATTCGAAGATACTTAAAAAAAAAAAAAAATCATAATTTTTGCAGTAAACGGTTTTTTTTTAATTCGCCGAATAAAAATTAAACTGTTTGAAAAAGATATGCTCCAAGTTTCATTACTTTATCTTTATCGGTTCCTGGCTTATAAGAGTTGGAATGCAAAAAAGCGGGAAAAATTGCATCATGGAGAAAAACGCGTTTAAAGTTTTAAAAATAAGTACACATTAGTTAGGTGCATGCAACAAAAATAATTATATCTTTCATTCTATTTAAGATAGAAACAAGATTCAAACGTCCTTTTAAGCAGAAAAACCGGGGTAATTTTTCACATGATAAAAAACATTGCGAAATTTGACGATTTTTGTGTCCCGAACCCCTTTAAATTAATAAAATAATATCACGAGATTTTACTATTTATATTTAATTCACATTTGAAAGAAAGGTTGAGATTTTTTTTAAATTTAAAGATGCTTGTGTTTTGCATTGTTTTCTAGCTAAAACGCAGTACATCCCTTTAAGGATTTTTTTTCGTTTTAATTATTTCATTTTTGTGCCAACTGCACACTATTTAATGCTCAGGTGATTTTCAAATTTAACAACTTTTAGGATAACAAATATTCAATTAGTGTGAAGCAAGTTATTGGTAACCACGAGTTTTTTTTTTGCTTTGGACTGAGATTCTAGAAACTTACAAAAATGCATGTAATTGGGACATGATTTATTGCACAGTACCTTTGGTTTATACAACACCATAACAAAAGTGAGACTATTTGAGTAGAAATTAAAGGTATTAAAGTATTTTCGAAAATTTATTAGTAAAGCCTCTAATAAAAATTACTCTTATTGACAAAAAGAAAAGAAAAAAAAAAACACACACACACATCAGATAATGAACATTAGTGTGTATAATAATGCAAATTTAGCAGATATAATCAAGATATAAAAAACAAAGTATTATAAATATTCTCCTTTGTTGAATAATGTTACGTTACGCTATAGGGAAGAGCAAAGTATAACCTATTTCAGACATCAAGGGATATTTTCCCCTTCATTTTAGCAGGAGGTATTTCACTGAATTATCAGTCAGCTATCGGCTAACTAAAAAAAGATGTACACTGCGAAACTAGAAAAATGGCAGGAAAAAAATCTGAATATTACTCAAGCATGAAAAAAAAAAGTCGGAATGAAAAAAGGATTTTACTTGTTCGGTTATACACACATTTATAAACAGTAGTATTCATAAGAGAAAATATAATGAACGCCGGTTAATTGAATCAGTTGTTAATTAAATCAACCGCTTTTAAAGAATTAAATTGCCAAAGACGGAACAAAATCCAACTTTTTTGAATTAACCGCGTTATTGAATCAGCCATTTTACGAAATCAAAACTGCTCAGAACAAACGGGATTCATAGAAGTGGCGGCCACTGAACAAGTTTTTTTTTTTTTAAAGCGCTTTATACTGTTTAACAACATTTACTAAATTTGAAGAGGATTACAACAAGGGGAATTTCCTAATCATTCCATAAGAAAACTACGATTACTTAATATGATCTTCAATATTTACTTACATGTTCGTTAAGCATTGTATTTTATGAGTCGTGTTAGTTTGAGAAATCGGTGAAGTACAAAATGTAAGAGAGAGACTAATTGGACAGAATTTAAAGGAACAAATAAATGAGCGATTAACAATGAAATAAATAGCAAAATATCAAGTGAAAAAAAAAAACGTGCTCTGCTCAAAAACATTATGAACACACCCAGATATATATATTCAGTAAAACCTCGATTTTATGTGCTTCGAATCTACGCTTTCTCCGCATTTTATGTCCCCCCCCCCCAGGTCCCAGTTGTTTTATTACTAATGTTGTTAATTCGACCCGGATTCTAAGTTAGTTTTTTTTACGGAATTTCAAAAGCATTTTACTTTTTCCATAAAAATTTAAAAAAATAAAAAATCTTTTAATTAGCAATATTTTTGCTTCTGTGCTTTTCAAAAGCTAATCTGTTTTTGTCAGCTAATCTATAAAAAACAGAAAACGCATGTCACAGACACCTGTCTTTTGAAACTGGTTTTTTTTTCCGCATTGTTTGAGGACACATGTTTGGTTATTTTAAAATATTTTGCTTTGCTCAGGAAGTTGCAAAAATGCAAAAAGGTTTTCGTCTCACACTCACCTTTGGAAATAATGAAAGGGAAAAATGTAGATGTTTATTTTTTTTAATTTCATTTACCCGTATTTTGCGTTTTCTCCTGTTTTCTTTTTTTTTCAGCCCAGTCCCTTGAAAATGTTGAAGTGGGGTGTTACTGAATATGGGTATAGAACCTCGTATCAAAAAATGTCGTTTTTTTCTTTAATGAGCTGCACAATTTGATCATCTTCTATTTTAAAACAGAAATGCAATGGGTTCAAGTTCTCTTAAAATCATGCACGCTTTAAAATAAGGAAAAGTAGGGGATACATGTATTAATAGTGAACGAAAATCAAATAAACCAAAAATTATGGTTTAATTCCTAGACTACGGGAATCATCCACTTAGCGTAGTCACTGATGTAGTTGTACTTAGTAGGTGCTGTTAAGTTACTAATGATCTATAGGAATTCAATGAATATATTTGATTGGTTGGTTGATTAAATTTTAATGGCGCAAGAGCCCTTGAGGGCTATAGTGCGCCAAACGATTCTTTATTTTATACTTTTTCTTCCATTCAAGTTCGTAAAGGAAATGATAAAGGTAAATGTATTTTTAAGTTAAAGGCATAGAACTTCAAGTGGTTTAAAATATACAGTCGTTAAAATCATGTAAACATTTATAAAAAATAGAACTAAAACTTGACAAAAAACTTTGAAAAATACGAAAACGACAAAGTCACATAATGACAATATAAACACTAAATTAAAAGGGAGAAACCAATCTCCCGGAGGAAGGAGGGATATATTAGATTTGTAGTTTAACATTTATTTCAATTAAAAAAAAATAAGTTTTCAGGTCAATTTTCTAAAGGAAATTTTCGGTTCAACATATTAATACTAGTGTTTCTATAAACGCTAGAAAAACTACCCTATCTTATTAAAAAGAAGAATCCTTGGCAATTTCTTATGCATTTGTTCTACCACTTCTAATCGAGATTTGTTTTTCTAGAAACAATGGGCTATAACACAATAAGTGGAGACTCAAGTTGAAACATTTTGCAACAACTTATCTCTTGAAAATTATTCACGGCAGTGCACTTTCTTTACACGTCCTGCCTCATTTCTGTTTAAACCTTTCTTTCTAGCATTTTTTTTAGGTTTCTGTAGAAAATAATTAAACTAGTTTTATTTAAATAAACATGAGATGAAAAATAATAAATAATAATACCACAAATTCGTGAAGTTTTCTTTTACAAAATTTTACTTTCAAAAACGTTTTATCTGTTTACATTTTTCCAAACTTTAAGTAAGTTTGGTAGTAGGAGGTAATACGTGTTTGATGACGGGGCTATTCATATTTTAAAATGTCTGATTCCACAAAGCAATAAATTTGGAAATCTGAAGAAGAAAACGAGTTTGTTTTTGTCAATAATTGCGAATTACCGTTTAATTTTCTATAGCTACTTGTTAGAAGTTTACTTATAAGATATATTAATATAAATTCACATATTACTTTTAATTAAAGTATTTTTGGAGTTACATAAGGTATAATATTTAAAAATGAAGTCAATCTCGTTGATTTGTGGTTTGTGAAAGATTCATAAGCGTAATGCATTGAACCTGAATCAAGATCCTCGTTTTGCCGACCCTGTACTCAACTCCTTACTGGTATTTTGGAACTGAAAATTATATAGCGCACTTTAATTATAATTGAATAAGACAGCTAAAATGGAAATGGACCTAAGTTATAATTTTTAAATTGTCTATTGTCAAATTTTGGTCACAAAGCTATGACTTATCATAATTTGTGTAACAAACAATTGCTATTCATTATCGAAAGTGTTTTTAACTAACAATTAATTTAAATATGTTATCACATTTCGTAAAAGCATAATAAGGTTTGTATGCTTTGAATTAATTTTGATTTTTAACAGAACGTATACAGTAAACTTTAAAGTATATCTAATGAGGAGAGGTAATTTTAAGCACAAAACATCTATTAATACCAAAAAATACATACACATAATATTATAGAGATATCCATCATTATATGATATGCATAGTGGATCAACTTTTATATTTTTTAATTATATATTAACAATACAACATCAACAAAAATAACCTTTATTGGCACTGAAAACATTGCAACATTTTAGAGGCAACAATAACATTAATTTATGTGTACATCATATTATATTGAGCACATTTCTGAACATTTGAAAAACGATCAACAATAAGGAAGTAGGTAAAGAGTTTAGTGTATTAACATTGACATAAAAAATACAGTACTGAATTTGATATGGATTTATCATCTAAAAAAATATAAATAAAATTTTGTTTCCTCATAAAATAATACTTTATAAACACGACAGCATTATTTAAGAAGTTTTAAGGTTTTGCCTGTTAATAACAACAAATAACAATTTCATCTATTAGACTCCCCCATTTCTACAATTCATTTCTCCTAGGGCTGTATCTAACATGTATGTTTAGAGGAGATGTTCATAAATTTTGGTGAAAAAAAACAATTTAAGTTTTATTCAAAATGCTACTGGATTTTTCTTAAAATATCTAGATTTGTCGCATTCGATAATCATAATTAATAAAATTACATCAGTTAAAAAAAAACAATCTTAGAAAGTCTTTTAGCAAAAATAATAAAATTTAAAATATTTTTGCGATTAAGATCTGTATTAGCTTTAGTGTAGAAGTAAAGTTCGGGGGGGGGGGGGTAACCTGTCATGTACTCGCGAAGAAACATAACTAAACTTCAATTCAGTAGTTTCCAGGATAAATCCTGAAATTCTGGAAAATTAGAAATCGATAAAATTAAAGTTTTTTCGACTAGAAGGTTTATTTTCGGGGTATGCTAGGCCTATCGGGACAGTTATGTCTGTGGAGAAAACGAAAAAATAAGTTTAACTGGTACAATTTTAAGCGTTTTATCAAAAATTTACAATACATTTATTCTTTTAGAAATAATCAGTTTGTGAGCTATTTACTCTCCGATGTAAAAAATCGTTAAATTAATAACAAAATCAAGTTCTATTGTCACAATGATTTGCAGGTTAATTCTCTTAAGGAAGAATAATAAGGTAAGTAGCTGTACTTTCACTGATTCATTTATTGCTACAGCCCGAACTTTACCCATGTTTTCCAATTATATAGTAAAGTATTAAATGTCTTATAACAGGCAGCGCACATAGTTTCACATTTAAAAAAACATTGGTAAATTTTGATTTTGTTTAAATGCTATTAATACAATTCAGGCAGTGAGAAGCCAAGGGATGCAAGTGCCAAAATTAAAAATTAGCAGATAACCAGTAAGAATGGTAGGTGAATCTCTGCTCTGTCTTGGGGCAAGAGGTAGTACTAGTATTTGCACTTATTTTTGCACAACTCTTTTTGCACTTATGGTGCACAATTTAGTTTGCACTTACTGTGCACAATTCATTTTGCCCTTTTTGTACAAACATTTTCTAGCTGGGTTGCCTTGGTAAGGGCTGCTATACAGCATGATTTAGAAAAACTTTTCAATGAAAATATACCTAGGACCTTAACTTAAAACGCATTTTACTCAAAACTTGAAAGCGTCCTCTTACATCCCTTTGCTTCTCATCTCACTGCCTCAATTGGAAGCTTTAGATAACCATTGTAGAATATATGTAGCTACAGTTTAGACAACTCACAATGTGGCAATGCGTTTACTTGCAATCCTCGCATTTTCCTATTGATGATTGGCAACTAGCCTTTAACTGTAACATAACGTGTTTAAAAAAAAAACGCTTTATGACATGCAACGTATTTTTGATGGTGTTCTTAAAATTACACAATTAAAATACTTTTGTAATGCGTTTTAAATTTGGCAGCTGATGGGGATCAGCTCAGTAATACTTCAATTGACAGCAGTAGGAAAGTTATAATGATATGATACTTAAACCACTGTTTACGCTAGTTCTTTCGCTGAAACAATTACCATCCATTATCATAACAACAAACCTTAGTACATAGTTATTTATTTTAGTATATGCATTATTTTTTGACGCTTCCATAGGTTAACCGTAGTGAAAAGTCTTAATGTTATTTTATTCCCATATTCGTGTCATTTTATTTTTCGCTAATTGCCTTCCTAGATCACATGTCCTCATGAATAAGACAGCTTGATATCTTACAAAATTACCACAGAGATTGTATAACTTGTTCTATACAATAAAAAAAAATAATGCCACAGGAATGGTAAACATTCTTATTTCTTCAATTTTGTAAATAGCCTTACAGTTAATGTATAACTATTCAACTACATTCCATTTAACAACTCTTTTTTAGATGATATTATTGAGGTTGTCGTACATTTTTGTTATTATTATATTTGTATGATATAAAAGAAAAACGGGCTAGCGAAGGAACATGCATGAAGATGGCACTGTTATTGCACTTTCGATGAAAACTATAATTCTGGATCTGTCTGATTAGAATACACTCGTCCGTTTCGAAGAGATTTAGAACGCTCTAAATCATCTTTTTTTTTTAACTAAGCTACCTCCACGTTTCTTTACATAGTAAATAGAAAAAATATTCTGTTCAAACGCATAAAGTACGCGCAGAAAAATAACAGAAAGAAAAAAACACCGGTATTTTACAAGATTTAAATAACACAAAGTGAGCGATTCAAGAAATGCCTCCTCAGCACGTTAATCCAACTTAGATCAAATGTAACAATTCCTTCTTTTCCTACCGTGTTCTTGTGAAGAAATGAATTGTATATTTTATCAATTATCTTCTGTACGAAAATCTGTTATGCATCGCGGGTATTGTTGCTCTTCACACAAGTTATTTCTAAGATTTCTTCCAAATTTCATTGATGAATAATCAGCTAACCGCAACAAAATTACCAAATATTTTGTTTCAAATTATAACTCACAAAAATGTGACCGTTTACTTTAGTAATAAATACGAGTTAATATAAAATTCTATCAAATGTTTTTGAATGGTTGCTATTCTCATATTGTAGCACATGGTATGAATTATTTTGCTTGTTTTTCAAATCGCCAGTAATGTACCCTGCTTTTCAGCTATCAGAATCGTTGTAAATATAAATAAAGCTTATGTCGAAATTCATTAAAAATAGGAAGTTTAGATGTGTAACTTTTTATAATAGTACATTAAAAAAATGTACAACTGTGATGGCACTTTCATACCCAGATTTATGTATAGGTTATAATTTTCTGTGTTTATGACCACATGTTGATAAGTAATTGTAAATAAAGTAAATGTGTAATACATATGCAAAACATGAAGTTATTACAGTAAATGCATTATATCATATATTTAAATTAAAGGCGATTATTTTGTTCATAATTCGTTATTTATTAACGTTTTAGTTAAAGGTTGTTTCCACTAGCTAATATAACATCACACATATGCACATTAAAGACAGGATTATATAAAATACAATCATCTGCTTAAAGTCCTAGTTTTTTGAACTCAAATTGAACTGAAATTGAAGATATTGAGCGTTATTACAATTATACTTGCGGGATGAGCAGAATAAAACTTCACACATTTAAACATCACAGATTACGGAATATTTGAGCATTAGAGAGGAATGCTTGGTTGTTTAAAGATTAAAATAAGTTCCTATTATTCCCATAAAATAAATTAAATCTTGACTAAGAGTAACTGAACAAAAGTCTATAATTTGTTTTTTCGCAAAAACTTCAAAAAGCACCAATATACTTATATAGGTAATATTTCTTCACCAATTTGTTAATCAAAACTGACTGTCATTTTTAACTGAGAAAATAATTTACAATCGTTTTTCAGCTTCTGTAAGAATTGATTTTTTTTTTCAAGAAACAAAACACAAACACTCAGATGCAGTAAGTTCTTTCAGTACCACCAACAAATGCTTTATGACATGTTTGAAAAACTTGATTGATGTAAATAAGTACCTAAAAAAACTTGGCAATTAGAAAAGTCTTTAGAGTATCACAGAATCATTCATAATGTACGAACTTAGCTTCATACTGCAGTTACTTCCTTTTCGCTTTCGCTGACGCCATAACGAGTGTTCTATGCATCGTGGTAATTTTCACATATTCTGTGATACTTCGTGCGATGAGTTTTAAAGTATCACAGAATCAATCAAAATGTATACACGCAGATTCATACTGCACTTTCCTCCTTTTCCGTTTCTCTGACAGTATGAAGAGTGTTCTTCGCATGTGGCCTCGACTCCACATCAGGATGGTCAACGTTGTTGCAGAAAGTGTTCGTGAACCACTCTTTTAAAGACATCTTAGGCATGTCTAACTCATCAGCGGACCAAGATTTTTTCCACGATTGTTTCTTAAGATTCAAATTTCGGAAGTTCTCAACTTGTTTCTTTTCGATATTTATCAACGGTTTGGTCAAATCGTCGAAAATCGTTGTAACCGAGTTCATATCAACATCTTTCACGTTCGATCTACTACGTTCTATGTGTGGCGCAATGTCTTTTGTCTTGTCGTTATTTGATCCATCGTATGCAGCGTTCACCCCCCACTCGTTTCCGTCCCAGGGCTCTGCTTGGAAAGTGTCTCTGGTTTGAATTATAGTCTGTGAAGCACGTTTTGAAATACGTGGACTGTCTTGAGCCATTCGAAGGAACATTCCTCTTGAAGGAATGGAACCGTTTGGAAGACCTGTGGTATCGTCTACAGAACGATGTGGTTGTGTGATAGGATTCCGCCGTGGAAATTCTGTTTTGGGGCTTCTTCTCCTGTTCTCTGTCTCCCGGAGATTGAAGAGTGGTGGAGGAAGAATGATAGTTTTTAAAATGTGCCGTTTTTTCTCAGATATAATGTCATGACCTATTAACCAGTACGTCTTCATTTCACCTTTACCCTTAAATAGAAGAAAATCATTTTAGTTTTTCTGGTTATGCAACTGTTGTCTAAATACAAAGCAGAAATTCAAGAAGCTATTGATACATTGACATAAATGAAAAAAAAAAAAAAAAAAAAAAGCAGCTAAAACCGAAATTGCAGAATGTTTATGTTTGGAAGGTTTCTGATCATTTTTTTCTTTTAATTATTAAACACAAATTTTTCTAATTTATAATTTCAAGAAAACTATTATTGCTAAAACTAATAAAGGCAACAAAAATACAAACAAATCATTTTTTTACAAAAAAAAAATAAATAAAAAAAAATAGCATTAAACCTTAAGACTGCAACAAGAAGAATTGTAGTTTTATTTTATAGATATTTTCAACTACTTTAATTCAGGTAGTTCATCGGCTTTTACTTTGAAAAAAACGTAATGGGGTAAAAATTACCTTGCAGTTTAACGTTCTGGGCGAAAATATTACTACTACTACTACTTTTTTGTATGACTAGAATTGATTTAATGCCAGCATAAATTATGCATCTTCGTATACTGCGGATTTTAACTTGTTACATGTTCTTTTTCCCCCGTTAAAGTATTTTTTTCAAAAAATATATAATAATAATAATAATAACAATAATAATAAATAAATAAAATAATTATATCAAATATCTGTTGCAGGACTCATTTACCTCCATGATTTATAAAAAATATCATTTAGAAAGAAATTCTTAAGAATTTAATTACAAAAAGCTTATAAGCATTACTACTAATAAAAATAAAGGGCAAAAAAATTGCTTCCACTTAAAAAATAAATAAATAAACGGCTCAAACTTTTCGACTTTGTTGGCTTGTTAACCACAAATTATAATAATAGTTTTTGTGTTTTGTGTATGACTACTTCATTTGTGTTGTATCAAACAGTGGATAAACATTAGTTAAAAATAAACTTTATCGTTATTTGGTTTTATCGCAAACAGCGTTGAATTCTTGAAATTGCTGATTGATAAGTTTAGTAATCACTGACCATTCAACATTTCTTCCGCATACTTTTAGCGTGTTTTTTTTTTTTTTGTCATAATGTTTGATAACATTTGCTGCAATAAAATTCAAGTTAAGTAAAAATGAAGAATGAGTAAATAAAAATAACTTCCAGTTCCCCCTTAAACTAATGCTATTCAGTTTGCTCAAAGCTTGACAATAGCATTTACGTATTAGAATTAGTTATGTCTTGTTGAAATCAAATATGCTCACCTTGAAACATCTGCTGGATAACTTTTACGGGGGATGCAAATGGGGTCAGAGACCGAGCAATGTAGATTTAAGTAACTTATCGTCAGTGCTTTAATTTTTATGTTCAATTTGGTTGGTGAATAAGTTTTGTTTGGAAGGTTACTTTTAAGGGAACATAAGCTGGTTTTTATGGTTTTAGTATTAAAAATTGCTTCGTTTTAGTTTTAATTTTAAGTGTTATATTAAGTAAGGCAATGAGAAGCAAAGGTATGTATGTGAATCTTCTCAAGTTTTGAGTAAAGCGCGTTTAAAAATAAGGTCTTAGATAGTTTTTCATTAAAAAATGTTTCTAAATCATGCTGTATTATAGCACCTACCAGATTTATTAGTAGGGAAATGTGTGGTAAATGGAAATGATGAAATATTTACTCTGCTTTTAGCGCCATATATCTGGTAATATTTTAAGTAGCAATTGTAATCTATTCCAGTCAGAAGAAAAAATACCACCGAAGTTTAAAGTACATGATATGCAGGCAATTTTCAAAAATTAATACTCATATTGTAATATTTTGTTGCAAGCCAAAAATTTGTTTTGTTATTATCCAATGATAAAGTACTTCTTAGTAACATTTTAAACATTAAATGAGATATTCTAATAATCTGAAATATTTATTTAGTTAATATTAAACTTGTTTGTATTTAAATATTTTCTACAATCAGTCAAGTACATATGGGGAAAAGTGGATGAGGTCAAGTGAAAGAGTTTATTTTGTTTACTCGCTCTATCATTTATTAAAACACTTACGTATTCATTTATTAATTCATTCATTTAAATTTCTCCATTTAGATTTTCACTTTTTTTTTTGTTCATTCACTCACTTATTTTCTTCATTCACTCTTTTACTTTTTAATTTAGGTTTCTTCATACAGTAATTAATTTTTCTAATTTAGTTTTCAGTTTATTGTTTCAGTATCTTTTCATTTATTCATTAAACTTTTTATTTACTGATTCATTAGATCAAAAATTTTCGATTGAATAAAAAATATTTCATTAGAAAATTTTTTTAATTTTCACTTTTCCCCATGGAAAAAAAGTGGGAATTTTCCACTTTTTTTTGAAGGTGCAAATTCACTGGCAAAAATATAAAAAAAATCCGTTTCAATGCAAGTTTTATTATAAAATTAAATGCTTTATCTTCATGTACAGTAATTTTCAAAACAAATTTCCATTTTTTCACATTGAAAGAAACTCAGTCATGTTAAATATTTTACTTTGCTCCACATTACCCTACTATCTCTTGCACTAAAGCAGAGGAGAGGTTTACCAACCATTTGTACTGGTTATGTACAGATTTTTAATTTTGTTACACCCCTTTGCTTCTCACTGACTCAAATGTATAGTGGAATCCCATTTCATTGCAAAATATGTTTCATTAAATTCAAACATAAAAAAAGTTGCTTGCAATTAAAAAACGAGCTGATGTGTGCATCACATGACTTCCTTTTACACCAATTTAATGCTATTTCCCTATTATTGCAATTTTAATGGGATTCTCTCTCTAACTCTTTAAATATCACTAGCAATGGCCACATTGAAAGCAAATTTAAAAAAAAAAAAAAAAAATCGCCAAATTTTTCGCCATGTTGGCGACAAAACTTGGCAACCAAAAGACTGGCGATATATCGCCAAGTGACCGCCAAATTATAACACCACTTGAGTTTGCATCGAAATTAACAATGATTTCCCCCCAAAAAGGTGCAAAAGACCCCTTTAGAAACACCCGAATGCAACCAAAATAGGAGGTGCACAACTAGACCCCACTACGAGTCTATGTACCAAATTTCAACTTTCTAGGACATACCATTTTTGAGTTATGCGAGATACATACGCACATACGCACATACACACATACGCACATACATACAGACGTCACGAGAAAAGTCGTTGTAATTACCTCGGTGATGGTCAAAATGGATATTTCGCGTGTCTATACATTCTTAGGCACTTTTCCGCATGTGGTCGAATCGAAAAAAAAACTCAACATTCATTTGGGGGTGAGCAAAATGGAAATTAAGGGCGATTTTTGAGTGAAAATTTTTTCGCGAATACAATACTTCCTTTTTTGTAAAAGGAAGTAAAAAACGATATCGTCTAGCGGAAAAAAATGCCATAATAAGTTTTGTTCATGATGATTCAGATAAGCATTAAGGCAGAAGGCAAAAAATCCAAATGGACTTTAATTAATCACAAAATATTCTTAAATTTGCTATTAAATCATGAATATCATTTACTTTGTATCTACTTGAAGAGTTAATAGCAAAAGAAAAAAAAAAAAAGTCTCAGTTCATTAATAAAAATACTGGTCGCTATTAAAACAAAGATATCTTTATGAAAAAAGAAATCGTTCATGGTTGAATTAAAACAAGATAAGCATGAAAATTAACTTAACTTTAAATTCAAAACTTATTAAAGCGTGAGCTGTGCAATTTATATTTATATTTCTTCTTATTTTTTTTCACTTCTGTTGATTAATGCATTGCTTTATTTTCCTTGGTTAAATTATATATTTTAAAATAGCTAAAACAAGAATTTAAATCATGGTTGCATTTGCAACTGAAATTTAATTGCATTACTGAAGAAAATATATAAAGTGCAGTTTCGGCTGAAAACCTTTTACTTTTTTAAATCAATACAATAATTTAATAAGAAGAGAGATCCAAATAAGGTTTTGTAAATCAATAAGAGTAACCACCTATTTTCTGGGAAGCATTGCGAAAATTCGCTAGAACGTGATTTTTTACAAAAAGATTATCAACAAGAAGTTTATTATTAATACGCAAAAGTGTAGCAAAAGTTGTTGCTGACGAATCTTGTCGAAATTCCCTGCTCTAATTTTGCAGTAAATTTTGTATCATCATGGCTTATTGTAACTTACCTAGAGATGTAAAATAATATTGAAATTTTCAAGCGGTGGAAAATAAACTAGCTTTTTTCCATGGGGTTTCTGGAAAAATTTGAAAAAATAGAAAACTTGATTTTTCACCAATTAAAAGTGAAGTTCAGAAGTCATTTTTTATAACAAAACTTCAAAGGATCAAAATATTTTTAAATATATGCAGATTATTTCTTAGAAATATGCTTAAAGCATGTGCTATTACAAAAAGCTTTTCTTTTCTAACTACCAGTATAAATTTCTAAGTTCAAAGCACCAAAACTATTAAAAATAGTCCCATCACCATTCCACTGTTATGTTTCCATTGCGTGTATTTTTATAAATTGCTAAATCAGTTTCTGACAAATTTTTGTGTTGTCTTTCATTTTTTCGTTAAATAAAATTATGATATTTTAATGTGTAAACATTTAAATTTCATTTTAGTTAACTAATGTTAATGTTAAAATCCGTAATACGTATAGATCTACACTTTTAGTGAGAATTTAGGACATAATAGTTTGTTGCACATGGAAATTAAATTATCTTACAGCTTGTATTATCAAAATGAGTGTTTTCATACAGGATAATGACACAAAAAAATTGAAAGAAAAAAAATGAAATGTCAATATAATAAATTTTGGAATACATTATTTACTGCAGGAAATTTTTTAGTTTTTAAATTTTTCCTGAGCAGATAAAATTCCCCCCTCCCCACTTCCCCCCAAAAAAGTTTTATTTCCCCCGACCGCTCCCATTTTTTTTTAATAACCTAAAAGTTTACAAGCAAAAGTTGTTGTTTGTTCTAGATGACTTAATTGACAAATTGAAAAAAAAAATTGTCTTGTACTGTCTTTTTTCCTATGCTTTGATAACACCAGAAGAGCAAATTGCAATACAAAAGGCCATAATTAGTAATATAAGGACTTCGTTTTTTTTTTAAGCACCGAAGGATCGGATGGAGGATATGGTTTTTTTTTTGAGGCATATGCTGAACATATATGAACGAACAGTGCGCATGGTTTTTCAATTTATCAAATGTCGTTGAACGTATTTGTAAGATAGCCTTATTGACCTTATTGGGGTCAACCGTGTTCCCGTTATACCCGTATTTCTAAATATATCCCATTTGCAATTTTCTGTTCAACATCTGACAAACATAATACAAACATAAATTATCACATAGAATGATAGTTTTATTAATTTTTCTGAATTATTTCATCAATTTAAGAACATTTGAGTCAATTGAATCACAAACGATCAAGATAATATTCCCTGAACCTTAGGTTCTCCTTTAATTGGCGTACTTACCTTATACAAATCCGGAAACTATGAAAACAAATTTGTTTTATATTCTATGATAAATTTAAGAGGTAAAGATGTGCATATTTCACTTATAACTATGAAAATCAATTACAGGTTCGTGTATACTAACACCATTGGTTTTCTTTTGTCATTAAAAAAGGAACTAATTTTTAAGAAAATGCAAAAGACTAAACGTTTTTCAAAGAAAAAAAAAAAATTCCCCTCTCCTCTATTTTTTATAAGATATGATCCCGTATAGAATCGAAAAAACAATAATAATAAAAATAACAATAACAATAATAGAAAGAGAAAAAAACTTTGATAAATATATTTTAGTAGGTTAGTTCATCAACTAACCTTCATTTTAACCAATCCTCGTGGTTGTACTTCATAACCTCCAACTCGTTCCAGCACTTTCCAACATTGCTCGCTGATATGAATTTTCAAAGCTGTAACACGAAAAAAGAATTACATGCATACAATATATTTTCTTTACTCATAAAATACATAAAGCTCAAAGTCTCTTTGTCTGGATATCGGAGTTTCTGTCTGGATGTCTGTGACGCTCACAGCGCCTAAACCTTTCTGCCGATTTTTATTATATTCGACACAAAATTAATTTGTAGCATGGAAATGTGCACCTCCAAGCTATTTTTCGAAAATTCGATTTTTTTCTTTTTATATTTTAATTTTAAGAACATCTTACCGAAATAATTATCACTACGTGGACGAGTAAATTACCAAATCGTTATAACGTGGAAGCGAGCAAAAAGCCATAGCAAATTGGCGAGAAATTCATCATCCACTATTCGTAAATATACAGGCGAACCAAATGACCTTTTAATTTTCTACTACGGGCAAAGCCGTGCTGGAACCACAGGTTTTAAATAAACTGAAAAGTTATGGAAGTTCAAGAAAACGAAATATAGTTTTTTGAGACGAAAATGAGTAGAGAAGACTTTTAAAATGCAAAATTGCATGCGGTGCCCGAAAAGCAAATATTATCCACTTCATAACTGCATTTAAATATACTATCTATAAATAATGGTTACAACTGCGAGGTTAAATTTTTTAAAAAAAGAACGTAACTATATTTTGTGAAAATAACCCAAATGTGAAATTTTGAAGCATGAAGATGTGTGACCTATAGCGAATTAACTTAAAATATGACGGAGATGCCAAATGGAAAGTAATGCCCGATCAAGCCATCAAAAAGAAGAAAAAAAATGTAAAATTAAGGCCGAAAATGTTTGCTTAACAGAAACAATTAAGCCCACAACACACGATTACTTCTCTACGTAGTATAAAATGAAGTCTCCAAAAAGCGTCTGTGTGTTTGAACTCGCAAAACTCGAGAACTATCCGGTCGATTTCGCTGAAATTTTCACAATTTGTTTCTTTAAGTCCTGAGAAGGCTTGCAGACAAGTTCGAAAACAATTCGATGAATAGTTCTTTTATTATTCCAATTTAGGCCCAATTTTCACATAAATTCCCGAATATGGGGGTGAAAAATTACTCGCAATTAGTAATATTATATATCGTTGGAAAGGGAAGAATTTTCCGCGTTCTATGCAATTTGTCCCAACGCTCTAATTTAATTGCGGCGGGAGTTATTTACGTTTTTATTTTGAATTTGCTTTGGCTTAGCTGAAATTTAGGTACTACTTTCTTCATTAAATTTATCAATAAAAAGTGAAGGAATTGTCCTACAGTTTTCTTTTTGACACCAGTGAAAAGAGCTATCTTTTTTACTCCAGATCTAACTCGACCTATGGTCGGAAATTTAACCCTCTATCTCCATTAGTAAAAAAGTTACAAGCAAATTAAATGAAGTTCAAAAATCTGTTCTCTATTCAAGTTTTTAACCATTTTATTTTGCGTTTCCACGGTAACGCTTTTTGAATCCATTATTTCCATCTTTCTCATTTTCAATTCTGAAACTTATTTTAGTTCGTGTTTCTATGGTTACGCTTTTTAAATCCATCTTTCTCATTTTATTTTAATTTCTCAAAAGTATTTTAATATCTGTCGTCATTGCTTGGAGGGGAAATTTTGCATGATGATTTTTTTTCTTTTATTTATGCCTGATTGTTGAATATACGTCACTTGACACAATTTTTGTTTTCAAAATAGACCGAGCAAAGCCGGGCAACGCAGCTAGTTTGAAGATAAAACATTAAACATCATTATATATATATATATATATATATATATATATATATATATAATTTCAAAAATAAAAACCAAAGTACACAATGTAATTTCAAAACGAAAAGTATTCCACTTCGTTAAAGGTATTTTCATTATGCAAAAATACAAGTAATATGCATTGAGCTTAGAAATTATACGGTGTTGTATGAATAATTAAGAGGATGGGAAAGCATTTATGCCGAAGTTTTTTTGGGTAATCACAATACGTATTGTTCTCACTTGACGGTTTTGATGTTCCTGTGTGATTTTATTTCCTCCCGCCTCCCTCTACAGCACCACCGTCAACCGCCCCTCCCGATGCTGCTCTTCTAGCAAAAACCGTCTCCAGGTTGCGTCCATGTCCTACACGCACACGAACACACCTACACACACCCATCCACACACTCATGCCTGCACACAGTCACAAACACACACTCATACATACACGCACAGATACACACACATACCCACACACTCATGCATGCACACAGACACACACGCCTGCACACACACACTCGTGATTGCGAAATACGTAATTTGAATTCAAAATGCCAAAATTCAAATTATTATTTTTTAATCGAGATTTGTTTAGCTCAACAATTACACATTTTAAAACTACCTATTTCAAAGATGTCGTTTCATCCTTCAACAGGAAAGCAAATAATATAAATTCCACCCTTAAAGAACCGCAATTTTTCTCATTTACATAGTATCGATTGTTGTAGTTGAAACTTTGCAGATGCAAATTCTATGCCTGAGGAAGACACCCTACATTAAATGCTGTAGCTCTCAGATTATATTTTACGACACACAACGTCATTATTTTAGATTGTGTTTTACAAAAGTTCGCGTGCAGATCGTTGAGGCATGGCTCCATAACTCCCTTCGACGAATCCATCCAACATATCACCCTACATTTCATTTTAAGTTCCCACAGAACTAATCGTTCTTAGTTTTTGCCCTGCTCTTTTGTTACTAGTACAGTGAAACCCCGGTTTTACGTTTTCTGCCGAACCGGTGATAAAAAACGTAGCAAGGAGGAAAACTGAAAATCGAGGGTGGGTGTGAAATTATCACATATTGTTTAAATGTGTATTTTAACCAATGAGTTAAAGGACAAAATGTGTAATATTTCTTTGTTTTTGTTTTCATATACAATTTATTTTTAGTGAATTCCATACAAACATTTTTTGTAAATTTTTTCTTGGTTGACGTTTGCAAATATAAATTTTTTTTAACTTTTTTTTATACTTTGAATCCCAAGATAAGCCTTGGGAACATCATCCATTATTTTTCTTCGTATTTATCGCTATCATTAGAAGCGTGGATTAAATCTGATATTAAAGAAATCGCGACGTGATGAAATAATACATGCGTTATTAGCTTCTGGAAGATTTTCTAGAGGAATAGTTTTAGCAGCTGGGTCTTCCGTTGTTGGGAGCGAAGATGGAACTTACCCAGGACCCCGCTTACAGACAGAACATAAAAGATTTTCAGGGCGGTTTTTAAGAGCTATAAACTAAATTATCTTTAAAAAAATAATAAAAAAATAAAAAATAAATAAATTTAAAAAATAGTATGAGTATTGCAGATGAAAATTAATTTTAATTTGTTTATAGAAAAACTTACTAAACGTACTTTCTGAGAAAGGGTAACGAAAAATTAGAAATATTTTAAAATTATCAGTAAATTCTTTTTCAGGTACCAACAGAAAATGACGTCGGAAGAGGGTTAACGCATGAAACGGTTAAAGTAAATCGGGGTTTCACTGTATTTAACCACCGTTATTTTATTTCCTTTTCTAATTTTTTTTTAAATTAAAATTATTGACTTTCCGGGATAATTTCCACTCAGGTAAAATCTTAAAAGAAACGAGAACGCATAACTATCTTTTACGCCAATTTAAAGTTATTTCCCCATTATTGGCAATTTTAATCTGATTTAATAGTTCTAAATATCACTAACATTGGCCAAATTGAAAACAGATTTAAAAAAAATCGCCAAATTTGTTGCCTAGTTGGCGACAAAACTTGGTGACCAAAAGACTGGCGATATATCGCCAAGTGTCCGCCAAATTTAACATCAATTGAATTTGCATCGAAATGAACAGTGATCCCCCTCCCTAAAAAAGGTGCAAAAGACCCCTTTAGAAACACCCGAATGCAACCAAAAAGGGAGGTGCATAACTAGACCCTATTAGGAATCTACGTACCAAATTTCAATTTTCTAGAACATACCGTTCATGAGTTTTGCGACATACATACACACATACGCACGTCACGAGAAAACTCGTTGCAATTAACTCGGGAATCGTCAAAATGGATATTTCAGGCGTCTGTACGTTCTTCGGTGTATATGCACGTGTGGTCGGGTCAAAAAAAAAAAAAAAAAAAAAAAACACAACATTCATTTGGAGGTGAGCAAAATCGAAATAAGGTCGATTTTTGAGTGAAATTTTTTCGCGAATACAATACTTTCTTTTTTGTAAGAGGAAGTAAAAAACAAGTTTGGCTTTTAGTATCATCGTTTTCAGGTTACCTCATAATTAATCCAGAAAACCTGCTTAGAATAACAAAGATACTTACGCTCGCCATTTGATTCCATTCTAGAAGCTGTATTAACAGTATCTCCAAAAAGGCAATACCTTGGCATTGTCAAACCGACGACACCAGCGACGACAGGTCCTATAGGAACGATAAAAATGAGAAAAATTTTCGCAGCAATGTTTTCCAAATTACCTACTATCGTGAAATATACTAATTTAATTTTTTCAGTAAAACTAATGAACGTAACGTTGTTGAACTAGAAATGAACAGTAAGGTAGGTAAGCTCCTAAAAATGGAATTATTTACTTCTTTTTGTTGCAAAATGACGCTAGCTTTTTGAAAATAATCTATTTACTGGGTGTGTAACTGAATTTAATTACTTCGCATCCATTATATATGAGTGATTCTACTTTTAAGAACAAGTGACCGTAGTTTCCAAGCAAGGAGCTCTTTTAACTTTCTTATACTCAAATTGTAAATATTTTTGAGCAATAGACGCATTTTAGAAGCTTGGGCAACCCATTTGCAATAATGAGATTTTTTTTCTTATATATCTTTAGTTTATTTCCAGATTTTTAAATTTTTGCTTTTGACTTTTATACATTCGAATACAAAGATCAATTATGGATCATAATATGAAGTATCTACTTTTAAAAAAAATTATTGTATTAAAAACATTATGATTTATATGTATTGGGATCAGGCTTGACTGTGCACAAACCTTACAATTACCCTTCAAGTATAAAAATGTTTTTTATAAAGTTGTTGCAAGGTTGATCGTGCACAACCCTTACGATACAGTGCAACTTCGTTTATCTGGACAAACTGAAACCAAACGCAATCCGGATGATCGAAAATCCGGACAATCTGAATGGTATGGATAATGAGGAAAGCAAACTCTTAAGCAAGCAGCCTCCGACGTTTATTACGATTTAAAAAAAAAAAAAAAAAAAACAGACACACACATACAAATTTTATAACAAAACGACATTGAACTGTTTACAAGACATTAAAAAAGTTCAAAACAAAACCCCAAGAATTGGCCCACAGTCTTCTGATTCAAACTCTGACTTTATCATTAAGGATTTATTAAAAAAACAAAATCGAAAATTTTAACAGCATTTCTGCAAGAAATTTAATTAAAAAGATACATTTAATAAAAGTGTTACATTTTTTTTTCTTTGCTTAGTAGCGTCCTTGTAAGTGTAAACTTACACGAAATTATTAGTAATCGTAAACTTAACTGTAAGGAACAAGAGTAGTCGAAACTTGAATGTATATTTTTATAACTGTAAGTTTTCAAGTTTTGACAGTTTACCCTCTTGAATTTATTATATAGTTACAATGATTAAAGAAAAATATCTCTACTTGAAAAAAGGAAATGGTGCTGGTCACATTCATATTATACACTACAGTATACTCAACCCTTTAGTACATATCAGTGGTACATATTTCATCCATTTTTTTTTAAATATGATTTTAGTATTTTAGTAAAGTTTCTAACGAGGACCTAATATTTCTAGAATGTAAAACAGAAAAATTAGTACGATTATACTATATCAAGTTTTTTCATTATTCTTAGACTTACATACTATTATTCAATCTTAAATGTCTGATGTTTAAAAAAAAATGATCGAAGCTCTTTGACTTTCAAATCTTTCTCGCCTCATAGGTAAAATGGTATAAAAACTTGAAGTTTAATTACAGTAGGATCTATATTTAGAAAATTATTGGTCAACGTTGGGCTTTAAAAGAAAAAAAGAACAAATAACTTACTGTTATATAGTAAAAAACAGAGAAATATTGTAAAAAGAACCGAACGAAAACCGAACTATCAAAGTTATAAAATTCTAGTCATAAAATAACCAGAATGTCTCAAGTGTAGTAAACTTAAAAAAATAAAAATAAAAAAAAACACCTCACTGCATTTGCGAGTTCAAAAAAGATAAATAAATCTGTATTTTCCGTCAGATTGATACGGCTATTTATATTTTTATGATTGATTTAAAAGAATCTTCTGGGACAATTTTATTTGTTATTGGCAACAACAGAGTTTCATTTTTTTCTCAGCACTAAATTAGATATGTTGATGAACGGCAACACGTGGCATTTAGGGTTAATCATTTTCTTCGTGGGAACACTTTTAGAATACATAACATAAATTCACATAAATCTTTTCACCTAGTCCCGACTTACTGCTTCTGCGGTTTGATTTAGACAACCCAAAATTATCCTTCGATCGTAATTATGAAAATGTAATAATATCTTTATTTCAAATTTATCGACCGTCGTTAGTTTAGTGGTTCCCACTTAAAGAAAATCCTTTTTTTCCTCACCAGTCAATGAGCTAAAAGCAGCTAGTGGGAAATAAGTTTTACCTCTAGATCAGATAAGTTTCGCACATGGTATTTTGTAATAAAGCAGCTCCAACCAAAGAATCACAGATACACAGTAGAGTAATTGTTCGCAATTAATACAATCGCATTCTTTTGCAAAGACGGCGTTTAGTAAATTATAGCTTTCTGTGATGACTTAATTGCAGGCCAATAATTACCCTTCCAGCAATTTTGTTTTCGCTGAAATATCTGCTTACGACGCAGTAATAAGAATTCATTGACAGTTATATTAAAACTGCCTTATGGGAAGGTCTCGAGCTGGTTTTTGAACTGAGCCTTGACCATTCTATTTTCAGGTGTTTTTGCATCAGTAAAAAAGAAACAGAACTAAATATAGGTTTCCTTAATCGCGATGACTATTTTTTGATGAATTTTCATCGTTTCAGTTGTTTTGTTGCTTTCAGCTTGAATATTGAAAAAAAAAAAAAAAGCAATACATTACTGTGTGCAAGAATCCTAAAATACAGACATTTACGTTCATTCTATTTGCTTCTTTCGTTTGACTTTTAAATTAATTTAATATCTAGAATTTGAAGGTTGAGAGATCTCACGTAGTGATGACGTTACATCTTTACGGAATTTATGGACCTAGGAAAGAAATTTAAAAGATATCGCCAAGTTCACGACTGATTTGTCGCCAAGTTTTGCGAGGAAAACGTCAAATGTTGCCTAGTTTTCAAATTTTCGTCATAACTGTGTCACGCAACACCCAGCAGTCGATCAGAAGCGACCTTTAGCCAGTCATAGCTAAGGTACTGTCTGTTTACGTTAACTGAGACCTTCCGCCAAATTGCGCATGCGTCAGGCCTACTCTGACGTTTTCAAAAAAAGGAGTGAAACCCCGATGTAAAAGTGCAAAATGATGCACTTAGCAGTTCTCCCAAATTAGCGTCGAAAAAGACAGAGATAGTAAGTGCGAGCGGAAAGTTCCCATCCACAACTTCTCGCCCTTTTAAAAATGGAACCTATCCCAAGTGCTATTCTTTGCTTTCGAGAATGGACAGTATATACAGTCAGATTTTGATAGTGTAGATTAACTTTTTAGTGACTATTATTTGTCTTTTGTTTTTGACAACTATAAAAGAGCTTATCCCATCCAGGACAGAGTAAGTACAAAAAAAAAAAAAAAATAGCTAATAAAAAAAGTGACTGGTTAGTCTGACTGCACTTCAATCAGCGTTTCATACCTGAATGAATCCCGATTCGCAACTTCAGAGTCTGTGAAGGTTTGTGACGTATCTTGAATGTTTTCACTGCTTCCAATAAGTCCAGAGCCATGCTGGAAATTTCTGCTGCGTGCTGTTCGCCATTTCGTATGGGAAGACCACTCACTACCATGTAAGCATCTCCAATGGTCTCCACTTTATACACGTCATAGTTGCCAATGATTGAATCAAATACTGTGTACAGATCATTGAGAAATGTAACAACCTATAAATAAAAATTAAATCGACTGGTCACAAAGATTATCTAAAAGATTTATAATTTACAATTACAAGAAATAAAACGATTTTACATTTAAAATTTGCAGCTAACATATTATATGTGTTTTGCATAACTTTTGTTTTAGCGCGCATAGTTAAATATCATTGTACCCAGTGGTTAAAAGTAGCGCACTACAAGTAGCGACGATACTGTTTAAGTAGCTACGTTTCTTAGTAGTTTGTAGTGTAGCGCACTATGTTTTTAAAAAAATACTGCAGTGAGTAGTTCGATAAAAAATAGTTTGTAGCGATTTCTAAAAACTACTTTTAATTAAACTTTAGGAAAAAAAACGAGCTGATGTGTGCATCACATGACTTCCTTTTACACCAGTTTAACGATAATAGTGCCTTGGAGTAAGCAAAGAAACACTTTAAAAGTTTATTCCCCAAATTTGTTGCGAAATGGAGCAAAAAAAAAAAAAAAAAAAAAAATTATACAGATTAATTTTCCTAACATTAGACATTTTATTGTGATTCAATGGTTAACTCTCTAAATATTGCCAGTAAAGGCCAAAATAAAACTAGATTTAAAAAACGCCAAATTTGTCGCCAGGTAGGCAAAAAAGCTTGGCGACTAAAACTTGGCGATGTATCGCCAAGTGTTTGCCAAATTATAACACCGCTTGAGTTTGCATTAAAATTAACACTGATCCCCCCCCCCCCCCCCCCCCAAGAAGGTGAAAAAGACTCGCTTTGGAACATCCAAATGTAACCAAAAAACCAAAAGGGGAGATGCACAAGTAGAGCCCGCTAGGAGTCTACATACCTAATTTCAACTTTCTAGGACTGTTTTTGAGAGATACATACGCACATACATACGTATTTACGAATAACACGAGAAAACTCGTAGTAATTCGCTCGGGGATAGTCATAATGGAGATTTCGGTTGTCTATACGTTCTTAGGCATATAATTACGTGTGGTCGGGTTAAAAAAAACGAGTTGATGTGCGCATCACATGACTTTTACGCCAATTTAATGATAATAGCGCCTTGGAGTAAGCAAGGAAACACTAAATATTTTTACCCCTAGTTTCTTGCGAACCGAAAAAAAAAAAAAAAAAAAACGTTTTACACAGATTTATTTTCCCATTGTTGGCAATTTTAATGTTTCCGGGGTTAACTCTTTAAATATCATCAACATTGGCCAAATTGAAACCAGATTATAAAATTTAAAAAAAAAGAAAACGCCAAATTTTTCGCCAAGAGTGTGACAAAACTTGGCGACCAAAAGCTCGGCGATATATCGCCAAGTGTTTGACAAATTATAACATCACTTGAGTTACCATTGAAATTAACAATGATTTCCCCCGCAAATTGTGTAAAAGACCACCTTAGGAACATCCGAGTGCAACCAAAATGAAAGATGCACAACTAAGCCCCACTGGGAGTCTACGTACCAAATTTCAACTTCCTTGGACATACTGTTTTTGAGTTATGCGACATACATACGCAAATACGCACATACATACGTACGTCACGAGAAAATTCGTTGTAATTAACTTGGAGATCGTCAAAATGGATATTTCGGGTGTCTTTACGTTCCTAGGCATATATCCACGTGTGGCCGGGTCGAAAAAAAAACCTCAACATTCATTCGCTGGTGAGAAAAATGGAAATTAAGGCCGATTTTTGCGTGAAAATTTTTTTTGATTACAATACTTCCTTTCTTTGTAAAAGGAAGTAAAAACTCAATATTCATTCGGGTGCGAGCAAAATGGAAATTAAAATTGATTTTTTGGGTGAATTTATTTTCGCGAATTCAATACTTCCTTTACTTCGTAAAAGGAAGTAAAAAATAATTAAGGTTCAAACGAATTTGACTGGCCCAAATTTTACACATGTACATTAGCAGATGAAATGAGAAATAAAACTTATCAAAATTTGAGGTGACCTCAGGCACATATCATTTTGACGCCATACGTTGTATCTGTTTGATGCCAGTAGTTTGTTTGGCATCGTGATTTTCATGTTTCGCCAATATTTGTATTGACTAGAGCTTGACTTAAGGCTGTTGTCCCAAGAGATTGGCGCCAAGGGAAAATCAATCTACTCCCGTAATCAAAATCAACAGCAAATAGCCTCCCGATCTTTGTTGCATACGACGTGATTTTCAGTCTAGAATGGATTGAGATAATATTGTAGAAAAATTTTGCGTTTTTATAATTTAAATTAATTTTAAATGAAAATCTCGCTTGGCGACGGTTTCAGAATAGCAACCATACACGCACTAAAAACTGAGCAACTTAGCTTCCTACTACAAATCCTGTAATACTATTGGGAAAAAAAACATTCATCGATGATTCATAAGACTTTGAGGGTCTTAATAATAATTTTTAAAGTTCATTTTAATCAATTTTTATATTTTAAAGTGTGGATGTTTTAAAAACTTGTTCAATCTACGGACATTTAGTTCCAACTTCCTTATGCAGATGTCGCTGAAGTAAGAAATCTGAAAAATACCAGTGTCTGGCACTTTTCCTAATTAACTCTACCATAAATCACTTCAGCTTTCTCCCCTTTTTCCCAACGCGAGCAACTTGCGAGTTCCTCCTTTCTTCATAGTCTGATAACGATGTTTCCCGAGGGCCCAAGGAATCGACACCCCATCGAGAAGGGGTTGAATGCGTTCCTTTTGCTAATTTCAGCTTTTCACTGAGGCATTTCGCAATTTTTGATTTTGTCGGTCTGTATTTTGTTGTTGTGAATGCCATTCTCTAATAAAATGAAAAAAAAAAAAAAAAATAATAATAATAAAAGCGATTTTTTGGCTATTTTGAAACGAAAAACATTTATATATGTTTTTTTATTTTTATTTATGAGATAAATGAAAAATCATAGTGTATTCGACTATGTGTGAGCAAAAATTTTTAATTTACCTAAATCTGTCACGTTTGCTGTAATTGTATAGTTTGGTTTGAAGTTACCGGTTTATTAATGACTGCTTCGGTTTAGTCACTTAATAAAGAGGATTTCTTCTCTGGAAAAAGCAGGCTCCATCAAATATCTGTTGTTCGATCGACACTCAGAATAATTTCTGAAATTTCAACTTTTCATCATAGTTTTTCTAAATATTCTTGACTTAATATCTCAATAAGAAATAGTATATAATTTACACAAACACAAACATCGTATATGGGCCATAAAAGAGAAAAACGAAAGGTGAAAAAATGTGCAGACCAAATCGAAGAAGCTTGCCTGTTTTGAAAGTTTTAGGGTTGTGACTATTTTTCAAGAAAATGAGGAATCTCATTTCAATAATGGTTTGGAAAAGAATTTGATACTGTTAAATTTATTCTTGTCTTCCTTTTCATTTTCTTTTTGATTTCCCCTCATGCAAATTGATCATTAACTTAATTTCATCTAAATATTTAACATTTATGACTCCTTTTTGCTCAGTATTTCCGTAATAATTACCTACACAGCACATAACAGTAAATTTTAGTGGGGGGGGGGGGGCTTTTCATATGTAGTCAAAACTTACAAGAGACTAAATAGTCATCTGCAATAGTACGGAAGGGCTTGGAGGAAGTAATTTATTTCTGCGATCGAGGTATTTTTATCTGAAGTTATTACTTTCAAATTAAATCAATCAAATATAGATTACTTTGTTCCAGGAAGGTTTCACTCAACTGGAATTGATAATTCCTCAAATGGATGGTATACGAGGAACTCTGCAGTTTATGCAGTCAATATGCATCACAGCTCGCAAGATGAATATATACTTATCATACAAAGCGGAAAATGTTTCACTCAACTGGAATTGATAATTAAACAATTCTCGAAATTCATTCTCTTAGAAACGGTTTATTGGATATAAAGTAAATATAAAATCAAAAACATATTTCACTTATTATTGAAATTTTTTTATATGCAATTTGATGACTAATGATACAATGAAAAATGTGGCGGTGACTATAAATAAATATTCATACACGAAATAATAGGCTACATTTTGTTGATGTGCGCCTAAAATCGATTGTACACGAGGAACTCTCCAGTTTATGCAGTCAATATGCATCACAGCTCACAACATGAATATATACATATCATTAAAAAGCGAAAATGTTTCACTCAACTGGAATTGATAGTTAAATAATTCTCGAAATTCATTTTCTTCAATAAAGAAACGGTGCATCCGTTATAAAGTAAATATAAAATCAGAAACATAATTAACTTAATATTGACATTTTTTTACATGCAATTTGACGACTAATGATAATGAATAAAGTTGCGGTGATTATAAATAAACATTCATACTCGAAATAAATTGCTACATTTTCCTGAGGAGCGCCTCAGAGGGATTGTATACGAGGAACTCTGCAGTTTATGCAGTCAATATGCATCACAGCTCACAAGATGAATATATAAATATCATACAAAGCGAAAATGTTTCATTCAACTCGAATTGATAGTTAAATAATTCTCGAAATTCATTTTCTTCAATAAAGAAACGGTGCATCCGTTATAAAGTAAATGAAGATATGAATGATTTCGTGAGTTGAAAATTTTGTGAATATTTATAAGGACATACCGAAAGTTGAAAAACAAAAATATTTCGTGAGGCTTAAATTTTTGTAATAACGACGGGCATGCGGTGAAGATCGCGAAAATTGAGCTTTTACAATATATACGAAATAAAGTAAGTATGAAGAGGATGATATTGAACTGCCCTGGCTGGCTTACAGTAAAAAAGAGCATTACAGTGCTATATAAAAGTATAATAACGGTCATTTTTTATTAACGGAATTATCAAGCTGAAAAATAAAGTAGGTAATAAGCGTTAAATAGAAATGTTTGCTCTCCCTCAATATTTACGTCTCTCAAATATGTACTTAAAGAAATAGATTTTTTCAAGTTTAAGTTAAAATTTTCATCTTATACTCCTATATTATTCTTTCATAGCTCATTTGCAAATGTTGATCTAAAAATCTGTTCGTTAATAAGTTATGAACTCGATGTTTTATTTATATTTATACCTAATTTTTTAAAAGATAAATAGAAAAAAAATCAATTTTTTGACAAAAGCAAAATTTTTCACCAATTGTAGGATACCTTAATGTTTTTTAAGAATTTTAATAAATGTTTTGTGGCACAGGTTAATTCATTGGGGTATAGGGGGGCAACGTTTTATCAACAGAAATTTCGAGTTTTTTTTTTTTTTTTTTAAATTTTCTCGATTTGACCTAGCATGTAGCAGTGCTGGTTTACGTTTTCAGACGCAAGTCGGTTCGAGTTACCGTTGTTAAAATTATATGAAATTTTTATTATAATTGTTTTGACATAAGAGGAAACATATAAGAGGGTATGCGACTTGAAAAATCGACTTTCATTTTTTGTTTCGAAAAGTAGCGAAGTAACTACTACATTTCAAAAGTAGTTTGTAGTCGCTACATTTAAAAAAAGTAGTTGTAGTTAACTACATTTGTAACAAAGTAGTTGTAGTTAGCAACAAAAAAATTTAGTTTTTCCAACCACTAATTGTACCTTTTAAAAAATGTTCTAAGAACTAGTTACCTCCATGGGTGTACTGGAAGCAGACATCTCAGTGAAACCCACTATGTCACTAAAGTAAATTGTGACGGAATCAAATGATTCTGGACTAACAGCTTCACCTCTCATAAGCTGTTCTGCCACAGATCTGATCAAAAAAAGAAAAAGACATTAGTTAAAAAAACATTGTTCTTTATTTTGAGTAAGTTACCGTCCTATAGCCCGGGCAACGCCCCCCCCCCCCCGAAATACATTAAATATACCGCCAGCTCAGTCATTCCAGACGAAGACTGCAATTTCGAGCTTATTAACAATTATCAGCCCGGCATAGGAAGTGACTGAGCCGGAGATGGAAAACCTCATAAGGTAGCCAAGAGTGCCAAACAAACTGGTAGCTAATATAGAATTAGCACTGACCAGACGAGTGACCAAAAGCAATGGTTCGGTTCAACTCGAAGATTGATTTCTTATGCCGAGCTGATGAGTGCTAATAATCACGAAATTGAAGTTTTCCGCTGGAGTGACTGAGCTTGCGGTGTATTTAATGTGTTGCTCTTTATTAATGTTAACTCTATATTATTCTCAGCGCTCTTGAAGATCAACTTGTTACTAAAGTCAGAGAGCATCCAACTGGGTAAGACACATTTATAACTGTACAAGTAAGGATACAATATTCTTTAGTTTAGGAACATATTTATTACGGAAAATATACATTTTATTAGATTAGTTTTTCTTCCAAAACTAAAAGAATTGCAAAGTTTAGTTCTTAGAAAGTACATGATAGTAATGTTTTAATTAAATATAAACTTTTTTTCTTTTAAAATTACAATCAAAACCGCAATATAATTCCCACATATAAAAATACAAAAAAGGGAAAGAAAGCAACGGACACTCGTACAGACACTCTGTTACAGAAAAAGATTTTACTGACATAGGATGGCAAAAAGAGTAAAAATTCAATTTTACGCTTAACAGCAAATATTTTCCATGGAAAAAAAGTATTTTTATGGCCCAGTATGCAGGATTTTATCAATATCCCTATTACATTATAACAAAACTGTATTTTTTTAATTTCAGCATCAACTTTCAGAGTAGAAACAGTAACTTCACTAATTGAAATAATCTTGAATTCCAAACATACTTCGGTAGCATTCGATGTAAAAGAGCTTCAGTCTTCTTTTGCTCCTCAGCCAACAGTGATGTCCTTTCTTCTACAAGTTGCTCTAAATTATTGGCGTATTTTTCCATCATATCCATCATGTTGTCCATGATGTTTGAAGTTCTATAGCGTAAGAAAATCAATTTTAAATATGTATGTATGCATATATGCTTTTATGATTAATATTTGTGAGTGTTAATGTATCGAACCTAGCCCCACTTTTGAACTTTGTTTGTGTTAGGAAAGCTTTGGTCTAGTTAAGAATTAATCCCTAAATGTTTGATAGATTCAGAACCAACCAACAGGAGGGTAAAGGGATAATATAAGCTATTATTATTATTATTATTTGGGAGAATCGTTGTTTAAGAAGAACGCATTTAACAGTGAAAATTTAAATATTTTATCAGGAAGAACTTCGGCTAGAAACGATTGGCTAAATGGTAAAAATATTTCTATCCGTTATGTTACTTGGTAAAAAAAATTCTTTGTACGAATTCGTATTCAGCAATGCAAATATGTAATTTTTATTATAAAGTTTGTTCTTTTGCAAAGGGTAATTAAAAAAGGGATTAGTTATTTCTCATGGGTCCAAATTATGTTGTTTCTAATATGAAATCGTTAATCAAAATTTTATATGATTTTACATGTTTCAATGTACTCCTAGTTTTATTTTTAAGAATATATATATTTAATATGCACCTCCCCTTAAACGATACTCAAATAGCAAAACTACACCACAGACACATGTCGATTCTTTACGCTAAACATAATGACGTCACAACGGATGAAGAGACACGTCTTCTGAAACGCAATGACGTATGTATATAATGACCTTAGCAACACAAAAAATGGCGTGTGTTGTTGGTGGCAGGACATTTGCTAAAATGTCTCGCTATAATAGTTACAATAATGACGTACGTAGTTTTTGTTAGACGCGGCATAACATCAATCTACGTAGGCCCTTCCTTCTCCCAAATTGAGCTGCTAGATAAATACCTTGCATTATGTTTTGAGCAGTTCAAGTTACAGTTGAGAAATGGTATACCCCGAGGATGGCACGTTTCCATCTTATATCGACGAAGCTCACCGCCAAAACTTCGTCATAACCGGTACTAACTGTATTTCCATTGTAAAGACAGAATTAATTTAAAACTTACATTCCATCCTTCATTCGCTTTAACTTGTCTTTTATGTGCCGAAAATCCGGTCTTAATTCCGGGATTTCAGACCAGCATTCTGTCATGGTGTGAAGGACATAGTCTTGAACTTCAGCTTCCTCAAGAGTTGGACGAAATAATCTTCCTGTAATTTTGTCTGGTCCTTCTTTAATTCTAGCAATGATTTCTTAAAAGAAAATAAGCATGGATAAATATATAAATCATACAAGATACATATTCATCTATATAAATTATACATCATAATTCTTTTCATACGACGTTCTCTTCGAGAGTATAGCGCTAATAATCCCTAAGAGACTAGCCGCACGGCTTTAGGTGAACAACCGGGGGTCAGCAAAAGAGAACAATTCACCGAAACAAGACGAGTGATCTTAGATGTTTCCCTTGAGACACGAAGTGTTGTATTTGGTTATTAATAAACTAGTTTCATGACATTTCAGAAGAACCCTTGTCATAAAAAAGAGAAAAAGCTCTCGAATAAAACGAATTATTATTTCATACTTATTTTATTAAACGAAATTTCCATCTGTTTTCTAGATATCAAATCCTGATTATTTGTCGATGAATTTCCAACAACAATTCTAGATACAAATGAAATTGACCGTTTTTTTTTTTGGAGAGTAACGTAGCAGACTTAGTAACCAGAACGTAATTTTGAATTCGAAACATTGAACACAAAGCGAACCACATGGTTGAGCTTCGTGTGACCCAAATGGCTCACAGGCCGTAGATAGAGCTTTTTTTTTCTCAATTGTTTTTAAGCTGCGTAAGGTGCCTTAATTTTTATAGACCTGGGCAATCCCCACGTCTCACGTGCGGATTGATTGCTCAGGCACACATAATTTTAACCCCCAGTTTCCTACCAGGTAAGTGTTTTCACGCTCTCGCGACACAAAATTGCACAAGGAATTTTAATTTTCAGACTGTGCCCGAGCCAAATACAGGGCACTCGGGATGTCAGGCACTCAAGGAACCTCAAACACGCTGCATAATCTTTCTTCTTGAAAACCCACCGCCGACTTTGGTTTAGGAGCTACTATGCCAAATACAGACATACAGCACACGTTAAACGAATGACCCTCATTTTTTTGCATCGGAGTTATAACTAATCAATGGCATATTAAATAAAGAAATTAGCTACAACGTGTGGCGATTGTAAAGTTTTACGGTAACGAACTACATGCTTGTAATGTCTGTAAGACCTCCTCAGTTTTGCAATAAAGTTGAATTTATCTTTAACTGACATTCAGCCCACATTTACTTTTAAATATTTTTTGGAATACTTTTCAATATTCCTGTGAATTACCAATTAAATACATAAGTTTCAAAACATATTTATGGTACTGACGTTAAGAGCTCTTGATTAAATTTAAAAATCTTGTACCAGTTTCGTATATGAACAGCATTGCGTATTGCCGAAAGGATTTTTTGTCCATTTAAGAAAAATACATATTTCGCTAGTATTAACCTTCAGGGGGTAAACCAGATATTCCAAACGGGCCCTTTCGCAGAAGAATTTCATGTAGAATAATCGAGAAGGAGTATATATCACTTTTCTGAGTCCCTTTGGGGTATTCTGATGGATTTCGTAGAATCTCTGGAGCTTTCCAAAGCAGTTCTGAAAGAAAAGAAAAAAAATCAAGCACAAAACATTTAGCAGAAAACATTTTTAAAGGCAATATTTTAGTAAAGTTCACATAAAATAACAACAAGTCGTTTTTTTTTTTTTTTGCATGTATTAGTTCCGTCTAGTGTTCTATTACAATAGATATGAACAAACTACTAAATGGCTAACATAGTTTAGTTATTTTAATTTATACATGTTTTATAATCCTTTTCACTAATACATAAAATGGATTTGGTTTATGAAATGAATTTAAGCTACTTAGATTTTCAAACGAAATAAGTAATCATAATGTACCATATTAAATATGCAACTCCCGAAAAAAAAGTTCATGCGTAAAAACCTTAGAGCAGAATTAGTAAATTTAGGGAGCAAAGTCTAATTCCCCGGCTTAGGAAAAGCTAAGGCAAATATCCTAAGTCGCGTGATTCAACGACGACGAATGGTTGACACGTTTTGTGCGAAACTTGTAAAATAAACATCATTTCTTCCCATACTTGGCTTTAAAATATATCATGTGACTTGGGATCTTTGATTCATGATTAAAAGGCTTCACTTCCTCCATTTTTATCTCTTCTCAATGGAAAAAAAAACTTATGATGGTATCTTCTTGGTAATATTCTTGATGTAGAAGAAAAGGCCGTATTGTTTCGGCTGTTTCAATTGTCATTTTGATTTCTTTTTTAATTTTTACAATCCAATTTGGTTGTCCACACTACGTTTATATTTCACTTACGAGTTGTATAGCTATTCTTTCCGCTTCCCCAATTAATGTTTTACCATACATATAAAGTTTAGAAACTATGCTTTTTACCGTGCATCTTACCGAATGAATACTGCTTAAAAAGTTTTCCAAGATGATTTTTTTACTCAGTTTAAAAAATATTAAGCGTTGCGCAATTTGATTACAGTAAGTGAGCACAACCAATGCCATTTCTAATTTTATTGAAGGTATACCAAAACTTAGTAACAAACTTTAGGAACTACTTTATAAGAAATACATTATACACGAGAAAATCTTTACGCCAGTAAAACATGGGAGCATAAAAATGTATTGAAAGTATCTAACATTAGCTATTTTCTTTCAGTTATTTTACTTTGTATTTCATCTTTAATGTGTCATTTCTGTTATTTGAATATATGAAGTAACGAAAAATACATTAACATGTTTTTGTTTTTTGCCCTTAAATCGCGTCAATTTTTTCCTTTAAAATGAAATGAAAAAATAAAAATGTTTTGTTTATAAAAAATCTTAGTACATATAAATTATAAAAAGTGTTTCCAAAAAATAAAACAAGCAAATGATTTTAAGAAAAAATACAACTTAAGTTAAAAATAATCCTAGCATTTAAAAAGTTTTCCTGCTACGTAGAGTATTTAAAAACTGAAATGCAGAAAGAAATATAGAACATTCATTATCTTACCAAATGAAAGCATTACTTGTTTTACTAAGAATGACGGTATTTGCATTTTTGGAGAGATATTTTGTTTCGGATTTAGCAAGCATTAACAAAAGCTTAAACCTGTATTTTTGTTTAAATTTCAAAAAACATCAACGAAACAATTTATTTTTCTGTTTGTAGTTTTAAGCATTAGTCAAGACTCTTTGTAGAATAAGCAAAAAAGGCGGATGGAGGGAGGAGATTTGATTTTGACATGAAAAAATATAAGTGCTAAACTAAAACGCGAAAATTTTCTAAATCATATTCCCATAAAGATTATATTTTTTAAACAAAAAATTTAAGCAAAGTACATTTTTAAGCATTTTATTATTCTTAGCCTTATTGTCACGGAGTAATCTGAGGCCTGCTTTTGCTTACATCTCAGCAAAAGGACCACTTAAAGACTTAGGGATTTCTTTAAATGATTTGCTTAAACTTAAAGTACTACTTAACGCTGAATAATTAATATTTTAAAATAAATTATTACTTCAGTTAGGATGAAAAATTAGGATGTAATTTCCCCATTATTTACACAAATTACATCCTATACATGGTTTTTAAGAACTGCCTTTTCATTTTTTATTGCAATGCTAAATGATTAGTTTTAACTTAGAAAACGTTTTCTAAATTTAATTTCCCCAATATGAACTTTTAAAAAAATCTTTATTAAGAATTTTTTTGTACATAAATAAAGTACTTTTTAACACTTTTATAGCACGTAACATTCAACATATAGCACCAGAACCACTAAACAACGTTAAAGTATCTATTATCCTTTTAAGCTACGATTTACGTTTTAACAGATTGGCAATAAACCTTTAACAAAATCGTTAACTTTCGAGCCATTTTGGGTTTCGAAAATCAGTTCTAAGTTGTACCGACTTAGTAGAGGACTTACTGAATGTAAATGCCTGTTGATAAAACTGGTTTAACTCTTTTGCCTACAACTCTGTGTGAAAAACGTGGTTATCTTTTTGGGCCATACCCGTAACATTTAAATTTGGTCCATGGATCAGACCCGTCAAATTCGTGCTTCCGTTTCAATACAAGACCATGTGTCTCGTACATAATTGATGGTAAAGTGATTAAAATCTTTATCTTTACTAATAATAAAGCTCAAAGTCTCTGTCTGGATGTGTGGATCTCTGTGACGCGCACAGTGCATAAACCGTTCCGCCGATTTTTATGAAATTTGACGCAAAATTAGTTTGTAGCATAGTGTGGGCACCTCGAAGTGGTTTTTCGAAAATTCGACTTTGTTCTCTTTCTATTCTAATTTTAAGAACATTTTACGGAGCAAATTATCGCAACGTGGACGAGTATTTTACCAAATTATCATTATATGAAACCGTAACAAGGGCGAGCAAATGAACATAGCAAAATTGGCGAGAACTTCATCATCCATTATTTGTAAATATACAGGCGAACCAAATGACCTTTTAATTTTCTACTACGGGCAAAGCCGTGAGGGTACCACTAGTATAAAATAAAGCTAGAGGAGCAAACATGGCTGCAAAGTGAACAACTTTTGTTTCTGCCGAGGTAAAAACAAACAAATCGGGGCCAGCTTGTATATTTTTTACCAATGCGCCACTTTTCTATAACTTTTAAACGAAAGTACAGTAGACTTTCGCTACAACGCGATCCGACTTACGCGAAATGGCAACAACGCGATTTTTAAAAAAGTAAGTAAAAAAGTAAAAAAATTTAGACATAACGGGAATTTCTCGTTCGCAACACGAAATATTTCGGAAGGGAATCGCGGTCTGTAAGTATCGGCTTTGTTATTGACTACTAAATTTTTATTTCGTGAATGGACCTACATCCCTTTAGCATCGCTGAGAGCGGAAGTTCCCACACCGTACTAGTCTGATACATCGCTTATAAATTAACTACTTATCATTTTCCTTTTTTTTTCATTTTAAATGTGAAATTTTTGTTGAAATATAATGAAACCCCCGTAAGAGCGATGTTTCATCATGTGAAGTTCGAAAAAAAAAAAAGAAAGTTTCTGACAACAAAAGAAAAGCTAAAGATAATGTGTTTGAACAACTATAAAATGTGTCGAAGGTAGCACGACAATTAGATATGAGTGAATCGTCCATATATATACTATTAAAAGTCAAGAAAAGGAAACCCGTAAAAGTTCACCAAATAGTATCTAAGAAAAATGCAAAAGATATAAAAATGGAAGCTGCTCTTGTATTGTGAATTTAGGAAAGCAGGAAGAGGGGTGTTGCCATAGATAGAAACGTTATAAAAGTACTAGTGAAGCAACTGTGTTGTGTATTTAAAAATATATAAGCAACGGTTTGATCACGCAGCATAAATCATCATCATCATCACTTTTTTAAGTTACAAATATCATTACTGGATCTTCTGTACAGTAAAAAATATAGAGCATTTATTTTTCCTACTACATACTTTCTTTCCCATTGATCATTGATTTTGTGCATCGTAATAGTATTTATGTTGAATGAAACGGTTTTTTTTAATTTAAAATATGAATGAAAATTCACTTTTTTATGTAAGAAACAGTAATGTATAATTAAGAAATGGTTTTTAACAGTTTGAAGTGGCGTAAGTGTATAAAATAATTGGGTATACTTATAAAAGTTTTTACACATACCATTGTTGTCTACAGCAGAAATTTCGACTTACGCGAGGGGTCTTGGAACGCATCCCTCGCGTAAGTCGGGACTTGACTGTATCCAACTACGTTCATTGCAAGTCTTAGCTATGTACCATTTTAAAAAGTCAAAAAACTAAATGTTAAATCATCTAAAACTTACTGTTGTAACAATCGTAATTAAGAAACATCTCCTCTTCAGCTGTTTTGAAAAGTTCTCGCACACCATAGTCAGTGACTTGCAAAACCCACCTACTGGTGACTACGCAGTTGGATGACTTTAAATTCCCGTGGACTTTCAAATCAGAATCATGAAGAAATATCATTCCCTGAGTAAGAAGGAAAGAACCCCGTTATATATCTACGAGATTTTTTAAATGTTAGGTAAAACACCAGTAGTGGCCACTTCTTCAGTAGTAGCCACTTCAAGGTTTAAAACGCACTAGTAGTAGCCACAGTGAAGTATATTTTTAAACTGTAAGTCTACATTATAAATTGCCCTTCTTGAAACTCAGTGAGCGTTTTTATAGCCCAACGCTTCCTCGATCTAACCAATTTCTAAAAATACAAGGCTTCAATTCGTTCAATTTTTATCCATTTTCTCCCCAAGCCTCAAAATGGATGCAGAAAAGTTCAGTAGCGGCCATCCGACATTCTTCCATCCGAAGTATTTACATCACTTACTTTAAATTCAAATAACTGATGAATAAAATGGATTCAATAGGATAGTTATATTAAGTAACACCAAAAAATCACATTATTATTGTTCCTTTATCTTTTCAAAGTACAAAAGTAAACTTGAAGTGGCCACTACTGAAGTACTGGCCACTAATAGTGTTTTACCTTAAATCACAGGTTTATCCAAATTTTAAATTCAGAAATTGCATACATTTGTTACATATTAAAAGACTACAATCAATGGCTACAAGCAAAATAATCAATGCATTAATAAAAAATATAAATAAAACTGTTCTTTGGGATAGAGTGTTCAAAACAGTCTCATTTGCCTACTTAAAAGAGCTTGAGCAAAACCTTTTGCATGTCAAAACAGCGTACATAAGCACGTTTAGAAGCTTCTTTCAATCATGGAAAGCTTCTTTCATGCTTTTACAAAAGAGCCCTCATAATATAGAGGTTAGTTCTGTACCTCAGAGCCTGAAGGACGTAAGTCACATTATGGTAGTTTTACAAGAGATGAAAAACTTTTTTCTGGCACGTGTAAAGGATGGGCTCACTTTTTAACCCTGGTAAAAAATTGAAAAGAATTTTTTTTTTTTAAAGAATGACGTGCGCATTGCTCGGTGCGAAATAGGCTTTTACAAATAATGCACTAATTAGCAGAAAATCACAATTTTTGAACTTAAGTCTGTCTGGCTCTGAGGTAGAGTTAAGAGTTTAGAAGTTAGTGCTTTGGAAGTTGAAGGTGGACCTTGCATAATTCCTGGTTTAAAAACATTTTATCTCTATTGGTGTGTTAATACACATTAATGTGAGGACTTATGATCGAAAAAAGCTCACAAAATCAAAGGAAATTAAAAAAAAAAATGCCATCAGATCAATATGGCTTGCTTGATCCAACTTCCTCCCTCTAAGAACAAAAATCAGGCTACGCTAATGGTCATATGCATTAAAGATAACATAGGGTCAATTGGGGTAAAAGCAAACATTGGGTAAATACAAGCACGTGTTTCCACGTGCTTGTATTGTCCACGTGTTTCCAAAAAAAAAAAAAAAATGCATAGGCGTTATAAATTTTTGGAAATGACACCAGCATGCATTTTTATCCCCAACAGGTCTACAAATGCGAATAAACTTCTTTCAACTAGCTTTTTTTTCTTGTGGAAGGTTACTAAAAACATTTATTTATGAATTACACTTTCCCACCTACCTTTGATGTACAATTCAGGTGTTTGCATTTACACCATGAAAATGTACTCTGACGTAAATAGAAATAACTAAATTTTTCATTGTTCCTAATTTTTCGAACATTAAATTTGAGGTAAAATACACTTTCATGTAATTTTGCATAAACTTAGCTCATATTTTATGTTTCTTTTATTTTTCTTCGAAAAGGAGTTCAGGTTCCATTTGGAGGATTCAGAGGGTGACATGCTACCACCAACGGGCCACAATTTGAGTATTGTTGACGTAGAACGACTTAAGCTTGTAAACTAATTGTGTTTTGTGGGATTATTTACCTATGTCAGACTCATGAGTGGGCTAAATAGATTGTTTTCATTTACCCCTAATCTTTGAGGTAAAACGAAACCTGATGTCCACTAACAAACAGTCATTAAAATAAAATTTTCACACCCGGATACTCTTTCAGAGTGGTCTTCGATACAATGAACAACGGTTTATGTTTCTTAAAAAAAAAAAAAAAAAGTGTTAAAAACATTTAAATAATTTCCTTTGACCCAAACTGACAATACATATTTAAAAATGAATTTAACTTCGCAATCCTTCTAATTTTGAATATTCAAATCTTCAAAAGCCATTTAGATGTTGTCAGCAAGTTACCAGTCCGACCACCAATCAGATGGAAAGGTCTTAGCTGAACGTTTGCCAATTCAATAAAATCCGTGGGCAGACTGAGTTTTAGAGTGCACAATTTGTGAATTTGAATGTATATTTTCAGAACTTTCAGTTGAGTTTTTTTTAAATCGACATTGTTTCTTCGGTTGGCTGCTTAATATAATGTTGTTTAGAATTGAATGGTAAGCAATTTAAGTTGTGTTAAACTACAAACCATTAACTTTTCCTCAATTCTTCAGTTCATGTTTCGATAGAACTTTTGCCTCTTCCAATGACCATTATATTTTAGTTTTTCTTTTCTTCTTCTTTTTTTTTTTGAGCACTCACGATTGCTTTTTGTCCTCACTTGACTGTTTTTGGCGTTCCTATCATTTTATTTTCCCACCGCCACCCTCTGCAGCACCACCGTCGTGTCGACCGGTCGCCTCACGATGCTGCTCCTCTAGCGAAAGCCATCTCCAGGTTGCGTCCATATCCTACACTTACACACATACATACACGCACTAACACACACACACATATACACCTACACACACACAAACACATACAGACACCTACACATACATGCCTACACACACATGCACATACCCCTACACTTAAAACACATACCCCCCACACACACGTAAACACACACTCCTACATACATACACACACACACACACACACACACACACACACTCGTGATTGCGAAAAACATAATTTGAATTCAAGAGGCCAAAATTCAAATTAATTGTTTTTTCTTTTTTTTTTTTTTTTGTGAAACGTATCTACTCTGTAGAACTTCAAAAAAAAAAAAAAAAAAAGCCATGTTGAACTCAAACAGTAACTGTTTTGACCGTCACCACTCATTCTAGCTCGTCCAAATAATGAAAGCAGGAAAAATAGTTTAACATTATTTGTGTGCACCTTTGTATTATTCTTGAGAGCAAGGGTGTTGGTATGATAAATTTAGAACATTTTCGCTAAAAATATCAAAATAGTAGTACTTTAAAATTGTAAAAATACCTTGATTAAGTCGAAAACTAGTGATGCTATAAACATGTGATCCAACTTGATATCTGGATTTTCTAGAATATCCTGAAAAAATATATTAATTTTGTCAGTCAGGTTAAACACAGATAAGAACGCATTTCTATTCAGTAGAACAGAAGAAATCTCACTAGCAATAGAAGCCATTAATAGCGATGTCATTTTATAATTTAATGAGTAAACATATTCCATATTTGCCACAACACACAAATTATGGCCCTTAAAGTAAACAATAAGAAAAATAATAATTAAAGTAACTTACCTTTAAACTCCCTTTGGCACAATACTCAGTGACTAGAATGATGTAGTAGGGCTGCAGGCAAGCTCCAATGAATGGGTTAATGTTATCATGATGTAGCTCTCGCATCTAAATCATGTAGCTTAAAGTTAAAGTAGCATTTATAATATCGATAATACATATATTTTACTTAAAAGCTTTTTCAAATCGTAAATTAATTAAGATTCTTAATATAACTTTGAACAAAATATCAAATATTTTCTTTCGCTTCAATGCAGTTATCAGAAAATTATAAATATATTTTATCTATTAAAAATATTTAAAAAAAATATGGCAAAAAATCAAATTAGTTTATCGAGTTTTGTAATTTTGTGTTAAATGAGAAGGATGAAAAACGGACATTAGAGTAAGTTAATGAAAAGTGCAGTAGATCCTCGTCTTACGTGGGGGTTACGTTCCACGGAAGTACCGCGTAAATCGAAACCGCGTAAATTGAAACCTAATACTAGTGTTAAATTAGTGGTTTGGCTCCGTAGATAACAAAATACTTCATTCTAGTGATGACTAATTGTATAATAAGTTTAATGTGTACTTATATCGACTTTTATGCACAACATGCATAAAGACAACATAAATTAATTTTGTTTTCTGTTTATGAAGGGAGCTGGCTATAATAGTCTTTTGGCAGTCATTAAGAATTTTTCTCTGTAATTCTTTGCAGAGCATTAACGCATCCATAACCACTTGCGTCATTTCCATGATAGAATCTTCCTTCACTAACAAATCACAAAGATCATTTCTATTGTCAAGTAATGTCTCAAAATTTTCAATGTCAACGTTTTTGGCTGTGCGTCACCGACGTCGGTATCCTCTTTGGTTTTGGCCTCCTTTTTCACTCCTAAAAGCTCTTCTTCCCCCGTGAGTTCTGAACTGTGTGAGTTTAATAACTTTACTTCTCTGGAAAGATCGCATAAAATGTCTCCAGTGGCCCAAGCTCGATTCTTAGCACGCCAAAATGCAGTTGTTTAAGCGTAATCTGCAATCTTTAGGAGTTTGGATTTTGAAAGAGGGGAAAATTTTATCTGTTTGCATTGCCGCATCCGCGTAAATCCGAAACTCATCTGTGTAAAATAAAATAAAGATGTCAAATCTTAAACCGCGTATAATCGAAACCACGTAAAATAAACCCGCGTAAAACGAGGGTCTATTGTAATGAAAAAATTTTGAACTGCACTGTAGGGTACAACCATCAGAAGTTGACATTAGCAATAGTAGTGTGCGCTGCACTAGTAGTTGACGTTTATCAAGAAAAGAAAAACAATAAGAGAAACACTGCATTTGAAGGTTCAACTAAGAATAAGGTGAAAGGTATAGGTGCGAATCAAAACACCATTTTACAATTTTGTAACTTTTGTACAATTTTATATTTGTTTTGCTAATTTACTTTTTATATAAGTGTCAACTACTTCGATAGTGTCAAAAAATGGTGGCTTTATCAGAAAGTATATTATACTATAATATTAAGCGTTTAATAAACCTACTCAAAGATTCATACCTTAAAATATCCTCTTAAAATTAATGGGTATGACTTCAGTAGTAGTGGAAAAAATGAAGTAACTATTTTATGAAACTTCAGTAACGAAAAAGATAAATTAGATATTCCCTTAAGCTAGAAACCACAACTTCGTCGTAAAATTATATCGTAGAGTAGAAGATTTTTAACAAGACACAACCAAAAGCTGTAAAATCGTCACCAACAAAAAATAAAAAAAAAGAGACTTGAAACTATCAGCAGAAGAGAAGGGAACCAAGAATCGATAAATGATTCTAAGTTTATGTGCCATTTAATTTTAGTGTTTGTGTTTATTTTAAAAGTGAGTTTTAACTAAATTGCATCATATGGAATTGAAAGTTAAGTATAGTTTTATGTAGTTTCAAAGTAACCGTTTTTTTTTAATTCAATTTTCTTCTTGTTGAATTTAAGAGCAATTTTTAAATGGGAGAATAATCTATGCTATGTATTCAATATAGTTAACGTCTTCAACTTTTGTGAAACTTTTAGTTTAAGTGAGTATCGTTTTGAGAATATCGAAACATTTTTCTTCTTCTAAAAGCTGATTTGTTTCATTATAAATAGAGATCAAAATTTTTAAGGTACTGAGTATATGGTGTTAACTATATGACTGTTACATAAAAAGTAGTCGAAAACTTTGTACTGCATAGTGAATAAAATATGACAACGTATATAAAGTACAAATTGAGAATGGAAAAAGGTTAAAAAACCAGCAAACAGCTGTTTCGGCACTCTAAAATAAATGAGTGCCGAAACAGCTGTTTGCTGGTTTTTAACCTTTTTCCATTCTCAATTTGTACTTTATATACGTTGTCATATTTTATTCTATATGACTGTTATTCATCTATAGCAATGAAAGACTGGTGACAACATTTAAAATATACTATAAGGATTAATTGATGTGAATTAGCATTAAGAATTTGGAGGGTCATTCATGGTTTTGAGGGCTAAGGTCATTTGAAAAATCATGTTTGTTTTTAAAATGTTTATATTTCTCGATGTCTGCTCAAGCCATCAGTGATCCACAGAAATAATTATTAGAGTAAATTAGACGGATTTTGATAGACCTTTAAAACATGAAACAGCATAGGTTATTCTTGGATTTTAGAGAAATAGTTTTAGAACTGATCATTTTTGGTAAGAGGTCAAAGTTCAAGGTCAATTGATCCATAAGCCACAAGTTAATAACTTGAAGATGCAGCTGCAATTCTATATCATGCGGGCAGTTTTAAATGGAGGTTAAAAACTTATAGAACATATTGGACTTGTTTAGTTACATTCTATTTTGTTTCATACCCACTTTGAGCGTTTTACATATGAAAATAATGACCTACCGCTCTTTATTTAATGTATGTTTGCTTATTTAAAAACTTCACACAAAAACACATTAATTAAATATTTTCGCGTGAGGCTTTAAAGGCCCAATCTTGATAGATGTTTTTTTTTTTCAAATTCTTGAAATATACTACAAATTCTATATTTTTTACGTAATAAAAAAAGAAAGCCAATATTAGTGCTTACGTTTTATCCATAAGTAGAATGAAATTAAAAAAGGTGATCATATTATACGCGTTTGTAACTGTTGTTTATAACTGCATCGCATAAGGCACGTTTAGAAAAGCATTCTAAAACCAGGCTAAAAGCGGGATATTTTGCTCCCACAGAATCTGTTTTCCGTTGCATTCCGTTCATCAGGGAAAAAAATGGGAGAGTGGGTTTAGTAGGGGTACGTATCCGACCAATCAGTTTTTGTATTTCTTCTAATGTATTCTCACAATTTAATAATAGTAATAATACTAATAAACTGTACAAGTAAATTAAGATAATGTGAATACATGGATGACTTACGAAAACCCAAGCACAGGCAAATAGAATAAGTACCGGCATCAATTTTGTTTACTTAACCTTTGCTTTTTTTTTTTTTTTAAAACTTTTTTTTTAACACTCTGATAATACTTGTTTTTATAGCCTCAAAACTGCTATTACTTGAGCTTTCAACTGTATTTTTAAATGCTTTTCTCTGTACTTTTATGTACGTTGTCTTATTTTACATATATCTTAGTATGAAGTTAGGATTGCTTTTACCAAAATTAACTACTGGTTAAAAGAAAACCGGTTAAAAAATAGAATATGTAAGTTTAAATACAACTTTAACGAGCAGATAAAGAAATATCAAGGCATTTAAAATTATAATTTTTTAAAGTTTTAGCAAAATAAAATATTCACTTTGTAATCCATAGAAAAGTATCTTACAATCAGGTAAAGATAATTAAAATATAGAAGAGTTTAAAATGATAATACCGTAAAGCTATAGCAAAATAAAATATACACTTAGTAACTCCTCAAAAATTGTCTTTAAATCAGGTAACAACAATTAACAAATAAAATAACTTAAAATCGTAATTTTTTAAAGGTATAGCAAAGTAAAATATACACTTTGTAATAAATTAAAAGTTTCTTAAAATAAGGTAAAACAATTCAAAATAAAAAGAATTTAAAATTATAAATTCTGAAAGATATAGCGAAATAAAAGATACACTTAGCAACACATAGAAAAATATCTTACAATCAGGAAAAAAATCCAAAATTTAAAAAAATAAAAATATAATGTATTAAATGTATAGTGAAATGCAATAAACACTTAGTAATATTTTAAAAAGTATTTTACAATCAGGTAAAAGCCATTTAAAGTTAAGGAATTAAGAACTATAATATCTTAAAGGTATAGCAAAATAAAAGAAAAATTTAGTAACAAATAGAGTATCTTACAATCAGGTAAAAACAATTCAAAACGAATAGAACTTAAAATTATAATTTCTTAAAGGCATAACAAAATGATATATGCACTTAGTAACAATTCGTAAAGTTTCTTCAAATCAGGTGAAAACGATTTAAAGCTAAAATAAATTAAAATAATAATTCCTTGAGGCATAGCGAAATAAAATAGACAGTAACTAATCGAAAGTGTCTTAAAATGAGAAAAAAACAAACAAACGAAAATGAAAATAACCCAAAATTATAATATTTGAAAGTTATCGCAAAATAAAATATTTGCTGCTAAACTATACACTTTATAACAAATCTAAAAGTACATTACAATCAGAAAAACAATCCAAAATGACAAGAACCAAAAAGTATAATTTCTTAGTAGGAACAGCAAAATAAAATATACACTTTAGCAAAAAATCGAAATGAGGCAAAAACAATTGAAAATTAAACGAAATTAAAATAATAAATTTCTGAAAGGTACAGCGAAAAAAAATGTACACTTAGTAACACATCGAAAACTATTTCACAGTCAGGTAAGTACAATCTAAAATTTGATACTTGTTCCATGCTTCCCGAATCGTGAAGTACTAAACTTACTCAGCGGGGACATTCAAGCGAATGTTTTATTGAACTAAAGAATCATTTCGAAGCCGGGGAAAGAAAAACAACACATTCTTACCGTTTTCATTTCCTTCATCGATTCTCTTGGAATTTCAATGTTTTTTACTCTTGAACTTCAGAATTTTCGTCGCTACTAAGGTTCCTTTGTAGAAGGCCGTTTGGGTAAATGTTTGCCCGGTTAGTTTTGACTCGAGGGATACTTGAGAGTTGATGCTCGTCTACAAATGAAGTACAAATAATTCACATTTAGTGTTTGTTTTGAACAAATTCAATGTATTTTTATTTCGGAAAATTAGTTAAATGTAATGTAAAGTAAACATCCGACTTTGTATTTGCCATTTTGTAATTCTTAGCGCAATTATTTTAACTTCCAAGCACGATTTATTTTTTTTTCACGGCCAGTTAGAACAAAAAAAAAAGTATTCTTTTCTTATCTTCTTTGTTTAATATTAGAGCGGAAAGCAATATTTACCTGTAATAAGAGCTAGGAAACGTTTCTAACCTAACAATAGTATAAAAATGAAAAAAAACAAAGAATGAGTTAAAACCAAAAGAGCATATTCAGTAAATTACCATCCATTAGCCTTTGTTTGGCACTCTTAGCTTACTTAAGAGGTTTTCCATCTCTGGCTCTGTCACTTTCCTATGCCGGGATGATGAGTGCTAATAAGCACGAAACTGTAGTCCTCGGTTGGAAATGACTGAGCTGGCGATGTATTTTAGCTTTAGACCTGACTAATGGCGGTACTTTACTGAATATACCATGCCTTGCCTTCAATCTTCGAGTTGAACCGAACCATTGCTTCGGTCACTCGTCTGGTCTGTGCTAATTCCATATTAGCTACCAGTTTGTTTGGCACTCTTGGCTTCCTTAAGAGGTTTTCAATCTCCGGCTCAGTCACTTTCCTATGCCGGCTGATTAGTGCTAATAAGCACGAAACTGCAGTCCTCGGTTGGAAATGACTGAGCTGGCGATGTATTTCATGTATTTCCAAAAGAGCATTGTTAAAAAATGTTTTTGGACGCATAAGTGTTTTGCCCTCAAGTCCCCATTATCGAAATATAAGGTCTTAAAGTCGGCTAAAATTTAAAGAAAATTTGCCAAATTTATCGAGTTTTAGTGAGTAATGGAAGACATGTTTAGCACGATTTACAGGGGGATGTCGTACCTCGTGCAGACTAAAATCGTTGAAGAAAAATTGGTACGATCCATTTCTCACCAAGTCTTTAATTTTGGCTGACTTTAAGACCTTCTCTCTTGATAACGGGGACACGAGGTCAAATGCTTTTTGGGTCAAAAAGTATTTCAATATGCTCTATTCATTGCTACTTATTTCAGCTAATTTTTCATTATTGCACTATTCGTGCGCTTAACAGGTGGCGGATCAAATATGAACAATGATGTGATGACTTAAATTAAATTAAAATTTAAGCCCGAAGGACAGATTTGTCATCTGCTTGCAGCAAACATATAAGCGTTACAACTAGTTTTTAACATTTGTATAGAGTTCTAGAAGCAGACAACGGACATCTAAATGCCCTGAAATTAACTTCTTAATGATTGTTTCTTGTAATCTTAAATTAAATACATTTAGTATAATAGAATTTAACTATCGTTACATTTAAAAACAACATTTTCTACGGTTAGTCTGCTTAAGGGACCGTCCGCAAATTTTGTCATTCCTTGGGGGGGGGGGAAGCGGGTGCTTCGGGAAGTTGTGACAGTTTGTGACTAGGAAAAGGGAACTAGCAACAAGAAATGTGACTTCATGGATTTTTTTTTTTAATTTCATTAGCATATAATACATAATGGGATATATTACAAAGGGAGGGGAGAGAGTGGTGAAGTGTGACGTTATGTGACAAACGGGGGGGAAGGGGGGGGGGTAAATGGTGAAAACAAGTTTGACATGATTTATGAGTAGATAATAACCATTAATTTTGAGCTATTGAAAATTACATTTGTTTTATTAATTTACTACTGTAAAACATTAGAGGTACAGCACTGATTAAACGATTCAATTTATTTCTTTAAGGCGGTAATCATTAGCGCAATTTCTCCCTTTATATTGCATTCCTCTGGAACAGAAAAATCTGCCCTCGCTTTAATTTCAAGTTATTTTCGATGTAACAGACGAAAAACTAATCCACTAAAGCTGAGTTAGAGCTATTAATAGTAACTGATTAATGAGATCAGATTAGCAGGCAATAAAACTTTCATTCTGTTCCCGTTTTATTAACTAAAACTGTTCAAAGTAAAGTAACCAAATCCTAGGAGCCAAAAAACAACTCCTAAAGCTGTCATCTTTAAACAAAACAAATACATTGAAATCCTGCTACAGCGAACTTCAAAGGATCACAAATTTTGTTCGTTGTAACGGGAACTTTGGTGTAATGGAGATCCAGCAATGTAATTACAATTAAAACGCAATTCTACACTCATTTCGCTGTACTGGCATTTGCTGTAACGCAATTTTATTGTATTTATAGCATTACCAATATTCTAAACTCCGATTCGAACATTTCTTTTTGTTCGAAATATCTCGGCTCACAACATGTGAATTCTCACCTCCGTGATATGTCGCATGTCGCACAACTGGTGTGACTGTTTATGTTGCTTAATAACTTGTTTAATTAAAAGTATATGTTTATTTATTTATTCTTCCTTTCACAAGTGTCTCAAATACTAATTGTTTAAGCATATTTATTTTTTTTAATATTGTGTTTTAGTTCCTTTTAGTAGGACAAGGAGTCATGTTACACAATAAATTCTCACCTAAACACAAAAAGTCATTCCTCCTTAACACGTGGCAGTAATGACATCAAATTTTATTTTCCATGATACAAGTTAGCCCTTTTGTTTATTTTTAGCCATAGTTGAAATTGTGAGATTTTTGTTGAAAAACAAGAAGATAGATTTTGCTTTAAAAACTTAGTGTGATTATTCTGACTTCTCACCGCCGTGAGCTTAAATTTCAGGGATGTAAATTAATGTAAAAAAAAAAGTGAAGATGTTTTCATATGCTTAACATTTGCAAATTGTATCAATGAAGAAAAAAAACTCCTTGAAAAAATGTATCTATTTGGCTTAAATTAATGGAAAATTTCTCTCCTCCGTGACAGACCTTATCAATGTCACTATTTCTGAGGTGAAAATAAATGATGGAGGGAAAATACATCAATAATAGGCATTCTACCAAAATAATGAATTGCTAGTATATCTTCAAATTTACTAAACACTATTTTTTAACATATATTTGAAATTACTGATTAAGCCGGACTTTAATTAGGAGAGCTTAATATTAGATTGCCACCAATCATTATAAGAATTCATTGTTTGCACAATTATCTAAATTATTGCTTTGATATTAAATTGGCCTCGATTTTAAAACATTAAAAGTTTTTTTTATTTTTTTTATTTTCATGAACAAGGCATTTCCTTATTTTTTTTATTTATTAGTAAAATAATTGGAACGTAGCTGACCCATTTTTTTATGGTTACTTCTAGTAGGTAACACTTTCATGTAAGAATTCAAAAAAAAAAAAAAAAAAAAAAAGAAAACAAAAGGTTTCGAAAACCAAAAATATTTGCGTTCAAAAGTTACGTTTTCTGGAGAATGATCCAAATATAAAATGAAGGAACAAATGTCATAATAAAAAACCAATAATGGTAAAAAAAAACATAATTCATCTGTTGAATTGTCTCTAAAGCTGGAATTGATATAATTGCCCAACTTTCCGACAGTTAAAAATACTCTCTGAATTCAGGTAGGTCGGTGGTACTGTTAACAATTCGCGATACCCCACCTACTCTTATTATCAAGAAGTCCTTCATCTTGAAATAATTCGGTCTCTTGCGTGTTATTTTTGGATAAATCCTTTTTTGTGTGTGTGTGTTTCTTTTGTATTCTGTGTACGCATTTTTTTTTAATTTATAGTTAGTTGTAATTTCTTTCCAAGAGACGACACTTTTACAACATTAACATAAATTTCTCTTGAGCAGGAGTGGTTTGTGTTTGCTTTTTATTACCCTTTTGCTCTTTGGTTTGAAATTCATGATAAACTTGACTAAATTTGATCTTGTTAGTTTCTCTTATTCTTTTCGCCTTTTTTTCAAAGTTCTTCAATTATAGTTATGTAAATATCTGAAAATATGTGTTAATTGATAATGCCTCACCTCTATGCAATTTTTCAAGGCATATGCAACTTCTAAATATCATCTTGCCAAATAACGAGACAGGACAACAAACCTATACTGGTGACAACAAACTACCATTTGTTATGGTAACAAGAAAAAGGTTATGTTAAAATTTAGGACAGTTGAGAAAAATAATTAAAAAAGAAATCAAAGAAAAACTGTGATCGTTAGGATGAATTGTTCATATAACAAATTCATTTAAAATTACATTTGAAATTAGCTGTCACAAAAGGAAAGGTGAGTGATGTAGTTAGCCCTTTTGAAGCCAAAATTTTACATCAATAGATTGACTTTGGTTCTGTATCATGGAAAAAGAAATGTACATTTAAAATATAAGTAGATATTTAATAAGTTAAACTGAAAATTCTTTGAAACCATTTATTATTTTCAGCTAATACCGAAAATACCGGTATTTTACCCCAACAGATACCGGTATTTCGAAATTGCAAGATAGTAGAATTATAATTTGCAATTACTAAAATCTTTCTGTGAGTAATTATCGAAATCTTTGTTTATTTCAAGTCAGAAGTCTTTTAGAGTACAATGTTAACTGCATAAAAAATTTTAAAAGGTATTTTAAATGGTTATGGAAATTCGTACCTTACTTAGAGAAGATATTATTCCATCAGAGCCGTAACGTTGTACATCTGGTAGCGATATCTTCCATAGTAATCCTGCAATTTCTTGCTCATATTTCCATTTCCTGCATTAGAAAAAAATAATCAGTAGCGAAAAGCTCTGGACACACTTTTAAAATCAAACGCTCGATTGTATGAAATTTTTATTTTTAATGAAGTAGTATTTATACCAAATGTGTTTTTTTTTAATTATGATTTACTTTATCTGCTTAGTAAATATTTAAAAAACAAAAAATAAGACATTATCCGTAAAGTTTAAAATAAGACATGCTTCCAGTAACTTGATATCTTTATGCGGAGTATTCTAAAAGCAATTGCAAAGCAAACGTTTAGGTGTTAGTCACTTGTTCTTGATCCGAGAAATAATTCAAAATGTAATAAAGAAAAAATCTAAATAAATGGCAATTTAAATTTTATAGCGGAACATGTTATTGCAGCTGGGTGGTACCTTACTTTATTGCAGGCTTGGATCTGCTTAAGGGACTATTGGATCTACGTAACCGCAATTATCGTAATGTGGGATGGCCCATAGCACTAAAGGGGCCCGCGGAGCCCAATCCCGGAGGAGGTATAGGGCTCCGGTGATTTTTTTTTTGCAGTGGAGCCCAAAATTTTGAGATCCGGGCCGGATTTATCTCCATTTTTTTTTAATTTTAATTCGGCTACTTTTTGAAAGGTTCTCGCACACATTTATGGCTTATGTCTCGATAATAGAGAGGCAGGGCAAATAATTTATGCGCCATAAAGCATCTTTTACCATGATATTCCAATTGTTACCAATTTATTCCTTTTTTTTTTCTTTTAACATACTTCATCTACTTCATCTGGCAAGTTCGCGGTTAAAAACCGGCTCCTGCTGTTAGATTTAAAAAATGAAGAACATCCTTATTGTGTCGCATAATTATACGGTACGTTATAAATCCATTGAGAAAGTATTTTACTTTGACTCTCTCGGCTACTTTAATTTATTTGGTACCGTATTTTATGTGCACGGGTGCCACAACTCGTAAGAAAAACTTCTTACGAGGCTTCAAAACTATAAAAAAGTAATAGTTATTCCGCAATACTAACCGCTCAGTGCAAACGTAACTGCACTGTTTATCAATATTGAGCTATTGCAATTAGTTGTTTCTTTGTGGCATATTTTACTTAAATAATATTTCTTACGGTCTTTCGTGAATAGGAAATATTTTTAAAATAATGCCTAACAGTATCACCTGAATTAAATGCATCAAGACATAAAACTTGTTGAAAATCAGTTTCTCATTTCAAACTCAGCTGCAGATACGACTTTTGTGCTTAGTTAGGTAGAATAGTGGTGTGACATGAAAGGATGGTTCCCCAACCACAAGAAGAATGGACTAGGATTTCAAAAAAGATAATCAATACGCAACAAATTTAGAAATAAATTTCAAACAATATGTTTTGTTGCATTATGTAAGTAAGAATAAAGACATTCATAAACCTTAATGAAACAACATGTAAGCAAAACAATTCGTATTATTGTATTCCAAATCATTAACAGCCAACTTTTTGTAAAAAAAAATTCGAAGGAGAAGTAGAACGTGAAGGAGAAAATGGACAAATTTATTTGCATGATGTAACTGGAAGAAAATACGACGAGGGACAATCAGGGACCTGTGTGCAAGTTGAGTGATTATCAACATGTCGGATTTTTGTTAAACCAATTTCTATGACATTTTCGTGAAATATAATGGTATCAACGTGGGTTTATTCTCATGCATTGGAACTGCCACCCACTTGTTCTAAGTTTAAAAACAGTGAAACCTGCGTAAGTTGACCACTTGCGCAGCTGTACTTCAATGGACAACTTACACAGGTTGCAAGCGTATAGAGGTTGATACACTGGTGGACAATTGCTAAGGACGGATAAGAATAGCAGCGTTAGCAACCACAAAATTGAAGGCAAGGAAATATGGAAATTAGCATAAGTTCGGGACACAGTAAGACGTGTTGTGAGTATGCAAATTTTAGACTCACGACGTTGCTGGTCGAGTGATAGCGCTTATAAGTGATATAAAGGATTGGGCACGTGATGACCATTGTTGTTTAAAAGCAAAGCTTGACGTAAAAGAATGAATTGACGAACTTGCATTTTTCGGTATGTCTTCCCAACATTCCTTAGATGATTTTATGGGTGGCCGTGTGGTTGGCAACATCGAAGATGGCCAGAAAAATTTAGATGCTGCCAGGGAAATCGACGTCAACCACAGGGTTGTTTCTAGAGTTTGGAAATCATTTCAAACAAATGGAATGTGTGGCAAATGTCCCGAGGGAGGACATATACGCAATACGACGTCAACAGAAGATTGGTACTTAGTGCAAGCAATGAAAAGAAATTAGCGCAACGCAGCTACTGAGGTAGCAAAACAGTTTCCTACTGCTACTAACAAGCAATTATCAAGAAAAAAAAACTGTAGCCAGACGTTTGAATGCGGTAAGACTATACGCCCGTCAGCTTGTTTTGTACAGCCCATTGTCTACAAGTCAGTGTTTTGCTCGTTTGTAGTGATGTGTTCAGCATCGCATTTGGAGGGAAGTCGACTGGGCTTGTGTACTATTCTCAGATGAAATCAGGTTCAGTCTGTTGTCTAATTGCGGTCGACAACTAAACTGGCATAAGAGTGGTACAGCATACAAACCGGCTAACATAAAAAAAGGACTAGTATCCTGCAAGTTGTGTCAAGCTATGGGTAGGATTATTATCGATGGCCGTACGTCGCTTGTGTGCATCCAAACAAGACTATGGCGGCTAGTGATACATTAATGCTGTTCTACTGCCTCATATTCATGTGTTTTGTGGTGCTGTGGGCAATAAATTCGTTTTCATGGATGGCAACGTTACATTTCATTAACAATTGCCGTCCAGGCGTGTCTAGCTTACTCAAAATATTCAACCCATTGGAGGGCCTGCACGTTCCTTAGATCTAAATCATATTGAAAATGTTTGAGATTATTTGGGAAGCAGTGTTGCTGGTCAACAACACCCTCCAGTAAGCAAGGACACCCTTATCCGTGACTGACAGAAGAATGGGATAAATTACCTCAACAGCAACTGTATAATGTTGTGTAAAGCATCACATGACGTGTGGAAGTTTGCATCGCTCTCCATGGTAGCCATATCCCATATTGACATCTTACGCCGGAATTCCTGGGGGCGGTAATTACATTTATTCACTTTTACAAATTCAGCCCAAAATGACCGTTTTGTCCTTTGAACACTTTTCAACGCCTTCTGGACTGTAGAGCACAATAAATTATCGTCATTGCAATTTTCTAGAGTTCTGGCATTGGTTTATTTCACTTGTCATCGAATTACACTTACGTTTTTACGCGCTACATAGCCCATTGGAATCCGTCCTTAGCAATTGTCCACCAGTGTGTATATGACTTAGAATTATTTTTTTGCCTGACAAATGGGGTCAACTTCGATAAGTGGTCAACTTTACAGGTTTTACTGTGGTAATCAAATTGCGTTTTGAGTTTTTAACTACATACCATAAAATATTCAATTTTAAGAAAAATAGAGCACTAGTCTGATGTTAAAAAACAATTAACATAAAAAATAGATTGAGTCATTGAAGAGCTATATTGCTTTCTCCAGAAATGTCACCTATTGCGGCTTCTTTCCTCTAATGTCTTGAAAAATATTGGTTAAAAAATGTCTTGCTCTTGTACAGAAAATGAAGGGCAGTATTTTTCTACATACAAAACACAAAACGAACAAAAAGTGGAGATGTTCCCTCCTTGCACCAATGTCATCAATTTCAAAGGAAGACTCGGCATACTAAGAGACGCTGACCAGAACATAACGACAGCGTCTTAAGCATTAATCGAGCAATTTTCATGACATGCTAAATAATGTAATCAAAAATATTTTTTTAAATGGTTCTTTTTCTTTCTTTCTTCCTCTTTTTTTTAATTAAAGAGTTGAAAAGTAAGCACTCCCAACTACTCAAAATTATATTTCTTCCCCAACTTTGATAAAATCCGAAAAGGAAACATAATTAGCAGTTGCAACTTGCATGCAATATATTGCAAGATGTAATCGACGATGAAATAAGCAGTCTGGTACTCCATTACTTTCCAGTTAATTATGGTAATTGTTCCAGTTCAACTGTCAAATCGCTTTTTTTTTAAATTATACGCTGGATATTTAAATGAAGTGTGCTTAAGGAATGATTTAAAAAAATCTTTTTAAGACAATTTATTAAAGAGCTAGAAAGTTGTGCTTATTTAGTTCTTTTTGTTCAGCCGACAGTCACGTATCTGCATTGACTTCAAATTGGTTTCGATTTTTTTTTTTTTTTTTTTTTTTTTTTTTTTTTTGCGCCATTCAAGGCACGCAATGCTTCCTTGCAGTTCCCTTCGTTAGTTCGGGTTGAGGTCATCTTCATCGCTCTCCATTTTGCAGACTTTGATCCTCGACATTGCTGAATATTATACAATTAAATTTCATATCGATACATTTAGGGGAAATCTTCAAAGTCCGCTGTTTTGCAAACCCGGTTCCTCCAAATTGCTGAAAATTATGCAATGATATTTTTTTTTGCTAGTTTATGTGGACACATTCTTCCCAGCCCTCTATTTTGTAGTCTTTGTCTCTCGACATTGTTGAAAATTGTACAGTTAAATTTCCTCTCGCTACATTTAGGGGCAATCTTTCTCGCACTCTATTTTGCAACCCTGGTTCCTCCATATTACTGAAAATTATACAATGAAATTTCTGTTTGCTAATTTATCTAGAAATATTCTTCGCCGCACTCCATTATGCAATCTTTGTTTTTCGACATTGTTTAAAATTGTATAATTAAATTTCCTACAGCTACATTTAGGAACTATTTTCCTCGCACTCTATTTTCATACCCTGGTTGCTTCATATTCCTGAAAATTATGGAATGTAATTTTATTTTGCTAGTTCAGCTATGATTATTCTTCCCCGCACTCTATTTTTCCACTATGGAATGTAATTTCCTTTTGCTAGTTCATCTGGGATTATTTTTTCCCGCACTCTATTTTTCCACCTCTGCTCCCCACATGGCTGAAAATTGCACAATTAAATATCATAAGTATCTTCTATTTTTCCACCCTGATTCTTCTGTTTGCTGAAAATTATGCAATGAAATCTGTGACAAACTGATAAGTTATTGGAACTTGAATATATTTTTCTGTTTTTAAGGTAACCATACATTGACACTCTGAGCACACGCAATTATAAAACTTTTAACGAATCAACTTAATGTATTTATTTGCACGTTTCAAATAATAAGAAAACAATAAAGAAAACATTAACTCTTATTGAAATTATAAAACTTTATAAAATAGCGTAAAAAAATAAGCTTAAAAAGTCATAATTGAAATTCATTTTAGCAATAACCCTATCTTTAATGGGCCATTCATTAATTACGTAAGGGTCCCGAGAGGGGGGGGGGTTGAAAAAATTTCTACATATCCTTATTTGGAGGGGGGGGGGGGGTCAAACCCATTCTGATGTAATATTCTCCAAGTCGGTATTTTATATTAGAAATCGCGAGGTCAGGAGGTTTGGCAGGGATCATATTTCATTTGCGTCTGGAACGTGAAAAACGTATTAGTATGAGCTGTTTTTTATTTGTTTTACAAAGAATGAATAGCGTAAAATTTCACAAAAAAATCGCAGTACGTATGGCATGTTTTATTTTTAATTGGTATCGCATCATATACAAAAGAAAAGTCGAAAAACATTCAGTCTAGATTCCAACTTTTTAGAAAATATTTCTTTACCCAAAAAGGTATGAATTTAATAATGTTTTCTGAATCTTAAGTAAGCATAGGGGGGAGGGGGTTTGAAAAATCTTACGTACCCTTACGTGTGGGGGGGGGGGTCAAAAATTGCCCAAACCATCCTTACGTAATTAATGAATGGCTCTTAATGGGAGAAAATGTATAGACATCTGCACGCAAAAAATATTTTATGCTGTAAAAGCATAACATGCAAGCACTTACTTGTACATTATCCAGCAACCAACTGACAAAATGACGAGGGCGACGAAAAGGATACCGGATATGACTTCTCTGACAGGTCCTAAAATAAATATTATGAGCTACAATTTAGTTTTTTAAAACATATTTTACTATAGTGAATAAGCTGCATAAAAAAAAATCAAGGCATTTGCGCAACGTAGCAAGAAAATGAGAGTTAAGTTATTAAGTTTTATCTATACAATAGATCAGCGTTTCTTAAATTGTGTTCCGCGGAACCCAATGGTTCCATGGAGATCCATCAAGGGTTCCACGAAATTCCCACACTTTTATTTTGTTAACTTTCTTTTTAGACACTTTAAAACCCTATTAAAATAATAATTTTTGAAAACTTGAATATTAAATTTTAAAATTTAGTTTGTGTCAAAAAAAAAATTGTTTTCACAATTGAGGCAGTGAGAAGCAAAGGGATACAAGCAAAATTGAAAAAAATGGAGATAACCAGTACACATGGTAGGTGAACATCTCCTCTGTCTTGGGCATGAGATGGTACTAGTAGCTTCGGTAGGTGCTGCTGTACAGCATGATTTAGAAAACAATTTCAATGAAAGCCTACCTAGGATCTGATCCTTAAACGCGTTTTAGTCGAAACTTAAAATAGTCCACTTGCATCCCTTTGCTTCTCACTGCCTCATATGAAGTTTGAACTGAGTTTTTTCTGACCCTGCATTAGTCCGTCAACTTCCAGAGACAACCGTTGGAAAACTATGTGCCTTGAGCTTTCTAATTCAGTTATCTTCCTTGAAATTTACATACGAGATAGTGAGAAGCAAAGGGCTGCAAGTGGCAAAAGGAAAAATTTAGAGGTAACCAGTACAAATGGTAGGTGAACCCGCTCCTCTGTCTTGAAGCAAGAGATAGTACTAGTAGCCCTGGTAGTTGCTGCTATACAGAATGATTTCGAAAAAAAATTCAATAAAAGCCTACCTAGGATCTGGTCTTTAAATGCGCTTAACTGGAAACTTGAAAACGTCCACTTATATTCCCTTTGCTTCTCACTGCCTCAATTGTTTTTGACTTTTTTTCTTTTTTTTTTGGAATTTTTGAAATTACGTTTCAAACGAATAAAATTTATTTAGTTTTTACTTTGACTGCAAATAAAACATTTCAAGAATGTTGTTTCAAACTATACTACTTACGAAAAAACAGGGGTTCCAAGAAAAAATACTCATCTAAAAGGGTTCCACTTATCGACAAAATTAAGAAACGCTGTACTAGGTGAACGATAGGGTCAGTGTATGTGTGTGTATGTTTCTATGTCACCTTATGAAAAGAAAAAAATGCTTATAAGTAAGAACAGTTAGTTAAGTTAGGTCAGGTGTTAAGGACAGTAACATTAACTAGCTTTGGAATCTACTTCACAAAAATTCAAGTTCGTTTTTTTTTTTTTTTTAATTTAAATAGTAAGTGCAAAAAGTGTATACAATTGCGCTTTCTATTCCAAGGAGTTGTAGTATAGCTTTAAATTTTATACCATTTGAAAGTTCTTATAAAACTGCCACAGCTGAAAATTTCTTCTTGGTTCAAGAATCAAAGACTGTTAAAGAATGAAAACGAAAATATAAGTGACTGCAAGACTGCAGAGCTCGGATAATTTCAACAATTGAAAAGAGATAAAATGGAGGGAGTGAAGATTTTCATTCATAAAACCAAGACCCCAAGTCACGTGATAGATTTTAAAGCAAAGCATTAGAAAAAAAAAAGGTTTCATTTTGCTTGTTTACGCAAAACATTCCAACCATTCGTCGTTGATGAGTCACGTGACTTGGGGTCTTTGGGTCAGCTTTTGTTAAGCCTATGATTGCATTTGCTTCCTCCATTTTAATTCCTACTCTAAGATTTAGAAAAAAAAGTTATTTTTTCCTTTAGCAAGCGTAAAAAAATAACCACTTTTACTCTTTCTAGCTTTGTTCTTTTAAAATTTCCGACTGTTTAGTTTTTGGGAATTTGGAATTGGGAATTTTATTGGTCAGAAGATTCAAAAAGAATATTAAAACATTTATTCACACATGTTATTCTACTGGGGAATCATACATTCAGTAGTTGATTTCTCATAGCTGAAATGACGATAATGAATTATTTATACGTATCTCTATATCTCATACCCTCGAAAACAGCTCTAACGATTTGGGATGACCTTTTTTGTTTCGTTGACGTTTGGCTTTTTAAATGTATCTAAAAAATATACTTCAAACCTCAAAAAGAAACCAGATTTTCTTTTTTAATTTTTGAGAGAGGCTCGGTTACCGCGGCGATTGGTAGTAACAGAATAATAACGCGAATTTTTTATTTTTTTTTATTTTTTTGCAATTTTTTAAGGATACATGTTTGACAAGTGTAGTATTAATGTTTCAAACTACGAACAATAACATATTGTTAATATAAAATAAATAATTTTACCTGGTGGATCAACGCAGACACTTCCATCAAAACCGCAAGGAGGTTCATCAAGGGGTGCATCCCAATTAATTTCCACATCCAACAGTGTAAATATCTGTAATTTGAAAGAAAGAAAAGTGAACACTAAATTAATTAAAACAGCTTATTTCTAAAAACTTTAAGTAAAAAAATAAGTAACCTTAAACTATTAGGTATTGAAATCATGAACTTAATGTCTCACAAAAATCCATTAGTATTGTTTCTGTGGTTTTCGCAACACAGTAATTTGTTTCTTTTACGAAGGAGCTTCCCATGGTAAAAACTTTAATTCATTATAAAAAGTTCCCTAAACAATATATATCTAGATACAGAGTGAAACTAGCAACTTGATGCTTGACCTTAGAAGAGCTCATGTAAGTTTGAGTTGAAAGAGGAGAAATTTTAACGAATGGAATCGTTTAAGTCATATCCTATAGGACGTCAAATTATAAGAGTTCGTAGTATAGCTTGTCTCAATATTGCTTGTAAACTGTTTTGCACACTTGCTTGCAAGACGTTTGCACAAAAACAACCTATAGTTTCATTGAAGAAAGTCAAGGAAATATTTTTGTTTGCTTTCACTAGTATTCCAAGATCAACTTGCTAGATTATCTAAATGCCCCCTTTCCATTTTTGTCGTACTTACTGAAGTGGTTAGAAAAATACCTTATATGTCTTTAGCTTAACACTTCTTGATAAATAATTGATAAACAATAGTAAGAATTTTTAACAATAGAGTTTCTAACCTTGAATGGGGCAAAAAAAATCCAAACTAAGTAAGTTTCTCACCAGATCTCTAGATTTTAAAGTATGCCATTTTTACTGCATTATGTAATCTCGTGCAATGCAGTCACAATGAAAATATATACATAAAAGTCAATAAATGAAAAACAATTTTGGGTGTTTGATGTGAACCGGTTAAGTTTACAAAATGAAGCTTGCGGATTCTAATTAGTTACCTTTTGCATTTTTTGACTCACTTTTATTTCCGCTTCAAACTTTCAATATCCTAACTCTGCATTTGGTTATGTAAAGGAAGCAGTCGGAAACTTGGTACAATGATATAAGTAAAAATATTACAACGTGTGTACATGTACAAACAATCTTTTATTTGTACATGTTGTGACGTGCTCCTTTCCACGTGTTCCTAACTGCTGGCCGACCTTGCTAGGTCACCTGTAATTGACATACAGCACCGCCCAATCTGAGCAGTGAATAGGCTGGGACACCGTTAGGTCCATGACGTTGTCGCACCTGTTTAAGGTCAATTAGCATGATTGTGTTTGATACTGTGCCGAGATTACGAGTTCAGTGGGAGGTTATAAACTTTTTGGAGCCTGTGGTCAAGCAAATCAAATCTCTTCCTGACTTAGCTGCGGTTGCAGCGCCAAGAAGTCAACCAATCAAAAAAATTAAAGTGGGCACGGGAACGCCTCTTGTTAGGTTTCTGTGACAAGAAAATTGTTTGATCAAGGGTTACCAACTTATCATCCAATCACATTTAGGGGGTTTTAGGGGTATTATGAATTGAGTTTAGGGGGAAACATTTTTATGAGTTGGCAACCCAAAGGAGACGACGCAAGGACTCCGTAGAGTGGAGTTTGAGAAAAATATCTGCGGTCTCGCGTACCTGGGGTACGGAGCAATTTCTTACAAATTTCGGAACTGTGTTCAAGAGGCACAACTGTTGTCGTGCCTTTTCATCATTTACATACGAACTGTACGTAATTTTTAAAGGCCTCCGTTTGAGGCAATGTATCAGTAAAATTTCACGTATGTTAATTTTGTCAAATGAAAGTCTGTAAATATTGTAAACATAAGAAAATAGCCTAGACTGCAGGAATCAAATTTTAGTCCTTTTAAATTGTATTTTTCTTTGGCAACTTGATTGCAAACATTACGACTACGCTACAATGTTTGCACGTGCTCATACTTTGAGTTATTCTGCATCTGGATTTGAACTTTTTTTTTTTTAAATTTTTAATGTCCATCTAGGACTAACGGTTGCGAAAACAGAACTCTTGCAGGTTAAGCACTGTATAGCAGAAATCTAAACAACAGGTCTTCTTAAATAAGTTGTTCAGTACAAATTTTTCAGACAACTACTTATTTTTCATGTATTTAATACAAATCAACATTGAAACAGCTTTATATAATATTTATAACCTTAAAATTTAGAATTAACTGCTACCGTTATGAGATTTTTTAGTGAATGGTGCTAAACACTACTAAATGATTATGATAATTTAAGTATCAAAGCAATTAATATTAGGATAAATAGATGCAATTAATTTCAGCAAAGTTTGATGTTCGTTAATTAAACATAAAATGAGAACCGCTTATATATATATATATATATATATATATATATATATATAAAATCAGTTTTCTTGATTAATTTTTTCCCTTGGTAATGAAAGGAATTTAAATGCATTTTGAAATGAGATTTGAATTTAATTAAATGTTTCTTCCTTTTAGCATGTAATTTCGAACCTCATCATCTAAATGCTTGGCCGGTTCTAATTGGCTTAATTTTTCGTGATAGATCGCTTTTCGGACTTTTTAATAGCGAATGATTTAATATTCTGTATGCAAAGTTTAAGAGATAATTATGAAGGCTAAATCCTATCAAACTGATTTTGAAGAGGATAAAAAATCTTTTCAAAGTTTGCAAGCTCAGAACGTGGTTTTGTAATCGTTATAGTAATACGTCAATATCAAAAGATGCCCCTCCCTAATTGGTACTCAATCGAAGAGGAGGGACGAAGCATAAATCATTTGAATTGCGTTGTACCATACATGTGCATCAAATATACTTGAAAAAAATAATAATTTCGTGTTTTTACTCAAATTTTAAGCAAAAGATTTACTTAAATTTCTTAATTTGGGGGCAAACATTCCCTTCCAGCTTTTAATTTGTCCTTCCAACCAAAATGTCAAAGCAAAAGTTTTCTGCTTAAAATTAATTTTAATTGGACTTGCTGATGAAAATAAAACTTCAGTAGTTGACCTTTTGATTTTAAGAAGTTGGCTAAGCTTTCTTTTCTTTCTGGCAGCTACTCAGGGTCTTCTTTGCTCATGCTTATGGGGGTAGGGGGAGTTTTGAGTTTTTGAAGGGCGACGGGTCATCTTCTAACTTTTTGGATGCAATTTTCACATCTTCCATTGTTTTTCTTTATCTTTCTTCTGGTATATTTTTGGTGCATTTTGGATCACTAGTGCCAATGTTATTTAGTACTTTTCGTTATCGGTTATCTCAACTCACATTTCCTTTTTATCATTAAACGCAAGAAATTTCTCTCAACATTAATCAGGACCATTCGAATGTGCACTTTACTCCTATTTCTTTTTCATTAAATCCTGTTTTGGGACGATAAAAAATCTTCACACGCTTTTCATATATATACATTTAACAAAATATAATTAAAAAATACTATTTCAAAGAATAAAACATGTTGTGTAACAGTAAACTTAAAATGTAGTTGCGAAGAAACTTCAAAAAGAAAAGCCATCGTGTCGAATTGATAGGCAAATAGATGGAACGAAACACTAAAGACAATTGGTCACATTTCCTGCACAAGCGATGCTTTATTAGTTAATAAATATTTTTGAATATTTTTCATTCAATATTGTTATGTGGGAAATAGGGACAAAGTGTAATAGTTTTTATGGATATTTGTTTTGAAAATTACTGAAAATAAAGAAATAACCGATGTGTTTTAGAACAAAACTTGTACTGAAATATTATTTTTGATCGTTGGCACTAAACTTGTATCTTCAAAAAAAAGAAAAGAAAATTCTCGCTTTTTCTTTCATGGGCAAAGTGAAAAGTAAAATATATTTCTCATGTAATGTTTTCTATTTGATTATTTAATATATGTTTTAATAAAATGAATTAATAAATAAAAGAATGAAATAATAGAGGAAGCAATAAAATAATAAATTAATTACGTGTGAGAAAAAAAATGAGGAAATAAAATAGGGAATGAATAAGAAAAAAATTGAATGAATACCCAAGAAAATAATTAAAAAAAGGTATTCAAGTGAATTTATTAATAAATCAATCCGTCGTAAGTGGTTTAATACATGATCTAATAATTAAACGAAATGAAATATTTCACTATGTCCAATCTATCTTGCCCTTCGTGCACTTGACTAATTACACTAATAAAAATAAGCTGCATATTATATTAATAATTTTTGCACCGTGTATTAGTATTCTTCAGTTGTTCTTTAAATTATTAATAACTAGAAATTTATTATTATATTTATATTTCTAAATCACCAAGCCACGGCAAAATGAAATCCGCAATCTTGAGTGCTAAAAAAAGAGAATGCTCGCTTTCAATAATATACCATGATCTCTTACGTTACCCTTATAGATGTTTAAAAAAAACTAAGTAATTTGCTTTACAAACATTAGCAGAAGTCTTGTGCAATTTGAGTTAAGCAAATTAATTTTACGATCAGGTGCAAAATAAAAACTTACGACCATGAATAACAGTTTAAGGAAAATTTTGAAAGCTGTTGCATTGGATATGACTACTTGCCTTCAACCAATCACAAAGCCAGTAAAACTTTTCATTTTCTGCATTTAATAAAGCGAGATATTTTGCAAGCAACTGCGTGAATGCACCCTTAAGCTAAATAAATGCTCGCGTATAACTGGAGCAACCGATTGATTTGCTGCGCAGTTCCTGAAAGGGTTCCGCCCCTAGTTTGCTTTAAGCCAAGGTTTCTTATTCACCTGCCCAATAATCACGACATAATTCCGAGCAATATGCCCTTGTACGCAAGAAAAAAAAAAAAAAGATATAAAGTAATCTCTGTATCGTTGACGATGGTTTGCCTCTTCCGAAATGATCAGGGTGGTAAATGTTTGTCTGTATTATATAACTTGATAATCTGACGACAATTTTTCTTTCACTTCAACTATTTAGTATATTTTCTTGGAACTTATTTTTTAAACACATATAGCTTTAAATATAACATTAGCACAAAAAAAATGTAATCGTGGTGAGATTTTGATGATCGGCATACTGGTGATATTTCTGATTGGCATCGTAGAATAGAATTAACCTGTGTACGCATGTTAATCTATTAAATAAAACCCAGTTTATTGTTCCTTTATTTTATAAATTTAGAATGTACTTACTTGAGACTTCTTCGAACCTAGCTTTCTTCTGCTATTTTTATCACAAAAAATTAAGAAATTCATGTAAATAGGCTAACCAACTGGTGTTGGTAGGCAGGTTTGCGGAGTCAGGATTCAAATGTTTAAAAATTCCTAGAGTGGGAGTCGGTCATTTTTCCTCCAAGTCCGCGAGTCTGATTTTGCTTGCGGAGTCGGAGTTGGACTGATTTGAGATAAAAGAGTCGGAGTTGAACTGATTTTGGGATAAAAGAGTCCTAGCTAGATTGATTTCGAAATAAAGGAGTCGTAGTTGGACTGATTTTGGGATAGAGGAGTAGTAGGTGGACTGATTTTGGGATACAAGAGTCGTAGTTGGACTGATTTTGGGATAAAAGAGTCTTGGTTAGACTGGTTTTGGGATAAAGGAGTTGTTGTTGGTTTGATTTTGGGATAAAGGAGTTGGAGGTGATGTTAATGGCTTTAAAATTCCCGTTGACGGAGTAGGTCCACTTCCCTTCGACTCCGCAGCCCAGTGCCCAGTTTGTAGGTTGTAATGTTCAACTCTATCTAAATAAAAAATGTATGGGCAATTCTCTGGAAAAGTGCAATTTCTTGTCCCAGACTCATAGCAACCATAGAAAAGTGCTTCCCATTTTATTTTATTTTCATATTATTATTATTTGTTTAGTAACTTCTAAAGTATAGGACAATAGGCACTCAACAGTGCTAAGTGCTACTCATTTATGTAAAGACTTATTTATGAGCAAAAGTCAATGCCCTCCACTGCCCTCAGTCAAAATTTTTGTCTTTAATCGTCTTCTTATACAGAAAAAAAAGTGTCTTGGACCAAGGAAAATGCCCATTATCTTCTTATAAATGATAACCGAGGATCGAGTAACCCGCGTGTTTCAACAATGAAACTCACGCCACAGCATGAGAATTTGATATTATGGTTTGGTAATGTTTAACATGCAGGGAAAGACTTTATCGTGCCAAGACTGAATTCGATTCGGTACTAAACTGTTTTACTGGTAAGACTGTGTCATTTCAGGGGAGTGAAGAAACGAAAAAACGGTTAACTATAAAGCCATCTACTGGAGTTAAGCGATTTTCTACTGTAGTTAGGGTTAAAATTTCAACTATCAAAATATCATCAAACAGGCAATGGCTTCTTTAAAATGTAGAAGCAATTTTCATCCGTCATACCTTCACGGGCGACTTTCAAGTTTCCATTAAGAAAAAGCTTGCTTTTGGGTAAAATGGAACATAGATAATAGATGCATGATTAGAGAATAGATGCGTACGACTTTAATTTTTAACACTTAGAATGTTTGACAAACACAAAGTACAAAATTACTTTAGACTTGATTTCTGAGACGTACTTCTGAGGCGTGAGGGAAATACACTCGTAGTCGCGTTCAAATACCTTTCATCATAGGCAACCACTTTTAAATTTTTGCAACGGTCAACGCTGGGGTTGAACCGAAACGAGCGTATTATGAACCAGAAAAAAAGTTAACTTGCAAGTCGCAACAAACGGCATGCTTTCATCAATTTCTTGTGAAATTATAGCATTCGCTTTGCAAAAGAAAATTCTTATGTATTTTGTTTTTTTTTAATTAAATCATTAGCATAGGTTTGTGATAGAATAATCAAACTTTTTTTTCTAAATAATATGCATTTATGTATTTAATTTGACGGATTAGATTGTTAGAAACTGCGAATATCCATGTCTAATAATCCTTCATTTTGAAGTGTCCTTTTCACCAAGTATCTACTGTGTAAATTAAGATAACATTCTTATTTAATTTAGAGATTACCGTCATGTTTTAGAGCGCTAGTGAGGAAAAGTAGGTAATTAGTTGAAACTTTCTTTCTTTAATGTTTTGGTATGCATGATAAAGAGCACGTACAAAGGCTGTAAAAACTTTCAAAATCTTTCAGGTAAAAAACATTGCTTGTTTTCATTACTTCTTTTTTCCGGTAATTGTTTTTATAGAAGATATTTTTAAAAGATACTATAAAGTACTACGGTTTCTTTCATACTTTGTTCACAGAGTTAGAAAAAGTGAAAATGCCTGCTGTAAATATTCAAAAATAATGTTCTGCTTTAAACTAACCTGATAGCTTTACTTTAAAAAACTATAGTATATTCAGCATTTCAATCTAAACGGCAGTATTATTTTCTTTCTATTTACTTTTAATATTTAATTAAGATTACCGGTACTTTAACAGTTATGAATTGGCAAACCTTTAAACTAAATCTACATTAAACAATTCCTTTCTAATAAAATTTAAAATCTCTGATAATACAAATTATACTAATTCAGAATATTTTACTTGGATCACCGTTGATGAATTCAGAATATTTTACTTGTATCACCGTTGATGAAGAAATGCTTGTAGTGAAATACAAAGAGTTAATAAAAAAGAAAACAGTTTTAGTTTAATGATGATAAAGTATTCCAAGGTCAATGAAGCAAAGCAGGGGGTGGGGGTTAGCTCCCAGATTACTTTTAAGCCTCTATTATCAGTCCTACTATCTCAATATATATCAACGTAAATGATTGTTATTTTTCCACTAGCCACCATAATTTCATCCTTCAGCCATTCATTAAAAGCAATTAATCAAATAAGAAACATAAATAAAATGTAATGATGATTAAGATTGCGAAGGGCAAGGGCATATCATACGAGATTAGGGGTTCGTCCTTCCCCCAGAGCTCTTCGTTTCATGTCATTTTATCAGCCAGAACGTGTTAAAATTCATATTCCAAAAGACTTTTATGAACAAGAATCCCCTCAGGAGACAACCCTCATTCATCAGTTTCAATCACAATCAGTTATGATTGATTTTAAATATGATGCACGGAAAGTGTTAAAATGCATACAAAGTTAAAATTTAAATATTTTCAATAAACAAGCACATACAGATCATTAGCCAGTTATAAAATATTTAGTTGCTTTATTAGCATTTAAAATCCATTATTTAGTTTGTTTTGTTTTTAAATTAGTCTTATATACCTAGCAAAGTAATGCTTGTTTCATCATTTTAAAAAAAGCTGAACTTTGCCTCTTACGGACGATAAATTGTGTCAAGGTTGTCACATCCTTGGCACATCAACTATCGATCTCTATCAAGATCAATAATCATCGCGTTTAAAAATGATGGATTAGAAATAAAATGCATTTATTTCTAAACTGTCGAGTTTAAAGTTTACCAAATTAATTTATGACACATCCCTTACAAATTCTGAACTTCAGCGCCATCATTTTGATTTATAGCTTGAGAATGGATATTATTAACGAAATTTTAATACCTAATTCTATGTTTAGAGTGATACAAATGGAACAAATGGAAGTTTTTACTTTTCAGTCCTTCTTTAAACTTAAAGTAAAAAAATAGATGACAAAAGTGAAAAAAAAGAAACGTGCTGATACTGATGTTTATTTGCCCAATAGAGTATAGAACAAAAAAATTCAAAAGAAAAAAAACGCTTAAAACTAAAAAAATAATAAAAATAAAGTTAAAAAAATATGGCAAAACTGCTAAAAAAGAAACGTGTGCTGATACTGATGTTTGTCTGTCCAAGGTTGTCTACAAAAAAATTAAAAAAAAACCCTCTCAACTTAAAAAAATAAAAAAAAATAAAAAATAATTTAATTTTTAAGAAAAAAAAATAAAAAATATATATCAAAACCTGACTGCGGTCTTTAAATGCGAAAACTTTAATTTTACAGAAATAAATCCATTTTTCTAACTGTAGGCAAAGGCTTAAATACATCAACAAGGAAGGAAATCCTACCACAATTGATTTTCACGCTAAGAAATTATCGGTACTTCCATGGATAAAAATCTCGACTGTCTTACCGGCTCGTTGGATTGTTCGTCGTATTGGAACCTAGCCATGGGTAACATTACATGCGAGAGATTTTTCTCTCCCCTAAATCCTTTTAGTGACAGGTTATGTGGAGCTGGCTGAAGAGCTAGGACTGTGTAGTTTCCTTCGACGTCTCCGTTTTCGTCAATATGCATCCAGGCACCGGTTACACCTACCAAATAGAAGAAGACATGTCAGGGAAATGGAAGAAACGTTTCTACAGAGAAATACATTTCCTGGAGCGAATAAAGGTATGAGTACCTTCGTATTTCTTAGGTGCAATGCATTTTGTTGAAAAAAGAAGTGTAAAAATACGTTGTGGAAATATTTGCAATGCGAAATAAAAATTAGAGAGTGTGGAGTAAATTTGACGATTGCAATCTCAATGAACTTAAAAATATGTTTCTTGGTGTGAATAAGAAATCAGAAAAGCTATTAAGTTTTCAATTTGAAATAGAGAAATGAATGAGCTGTTCAAGTCTTTATTGGGTCTAAGGACCTTTAACTTTCAGAGTTTTCGATTTTCTGGGAAAAAAAATATATGTTATGTATAATTTAATTCTGAACAATTTGATACCTTATTTATTACCATACGAGAAAACTTTTCAAGTTATCCTAAAAATACGTAAACTTTCCCCATAGAGATTTATGTTAACAGCAGCTGTTTAAGCCTCATTTTCTCAGTTGCCGGTTTCTTGTTTTGCGTGCATGATATTTCAGAAAGTTTGTTATATAGTTCCGCAAAACTTTTCATGCATGTTTGTCTGGTTCATTTTTGTGATCTGTACCTAAATTGTAACTAAAAATGAAAGATTTTTGCCGAAATTTTGGAAAATTTTCTTATTAACTTATAAAATTTCAAATAAATAAATAATTAAAAAAAATAAATAAATTTAGGTTCAGATCATAAAAATATACCTGGAAAACATACACTAAAAGTTTTACGGAAATATATAAGAAATTTTCTGAGATATCATGCACGCAAAACGAGAAATTGGCGAAACCGGCAACTGAGAAAAAGAGGATTAAACAACTGCTGTTAACATAAATATCTATGGGGAAAAGTTGCGCATTTTTACGATAACTTAAAAAGTTTTTGTCGTATGGTAATTAATAAGGTATCAAATTGTTCAGAATTAAATTATGCATAACATACATTTTTTCCAGAAAGTCGAGAATTTTGAAGGTTAAAGGTCCTTAGACCCCTTAAGATAAAACGAATTTAAAAATAAGACATATTTTTATATTTAAATTTGAAACACAAAACCATAGTTATAAAATAATGAAGACATTTAACGACACAACTGTACATACAGATTAAAAAATATATTTTTGTAACATCGAACAATAAAAAAAGCTAGTTAGATCTACATCGCGAATTGGGAATAGACTAAACTATTGATTTCTTAAATTAATTTCCTAAAAGTATTACGAAAACAAAGCTATAAAATTATGAATGCTTCTAACAACAGCAATCTCTATGCAGTTTCAAAAAGAAAAAAAAAGAGAGAGAGAGAGTAAAAATAAGAATTGCTGTTCAATTCCCCATTGTAAATTCGGAATTCTACTCTTTTCTCTCAAGAGAAATGGTTGTGGTGTCGAAATGGCTACAATTATATACTGCGAACACGAAGTTTGGTTTTGCTTTAACAAAATCAGAACTATATAATATTAAACATTTTTCACATTAGCAGTCTTTATCGAATCGAAACTAAATTTCTTGAAGCAATTAAAAAAAAAACCTGTTCAGTTTTTTGCCGTTAATTACAGTTGTACCTCCTTTAAGGGACACCTCTATTTAAGGGACATTTTTCCTGGTCAGTCCCTTTGAATTGGGACCTCTATGTATTTGAATCTGAATAAGGGACACTCTATTTAAGGGGCAGTTACAGAGAAAACTTTCAAAAATTGATGCATAAACCCCTACCCAATATTTATTGTCCGTGAAGTTTTATCAATGAAGTTATCGCACAGATGACTAATTTAATTAGTGCCCTTTTGAATTGCAGAGTGTAATTGGAGTCCTTTTCAGAAAACAATACCTGTTGTTGAAATTATTTCTTTTTATTTCCTCCATGGTGATATAATACAGTGATATCCTTGGCGAGTTATTTACATATGAAATTGCAACATAAGTTCTCTCGAAGCATAGATAATTTAGTAAAACATGCAAAACCATTATTGATAAATTCGTAATGTGACTAATAAAGAGTAATTTATGTTGTCGAGGTTTCAGTAATTTGAACTTAAGGTTTGCAGACATAGTTTACCATTACCAAAGGCCTAATCGAGAGCATGACGGCAAACAGCCGACTTGGCTGACCATGCAACTAAAATACGGCGCCTTAAAAGAGAGAGCAACTGAGCTACAGAAGCAACATATATAGTCAGTCAGAGTCATTTGCATGTATTTCAAGACATGCATGTGAATTGCGCATTTCCCGATGTTAGAATGGCGGCCAATCAAATGGAAAAAGAACTTCGTCATTTCATGACGTAAGGCACGCACGTGTCTAAGATCGGGAAATACGTTACATACATTGAAATTAGCATTTGTGACTTTGCAAGATAAAAGAAAATAGGGATTTAATTAAAGCTAAATTTATCAAAATAAACGTGAATTATTCATAATATTATTTGGAATTCCCAACAGTATTAAATTTGCTGGAATTTAAGAAACTTAAATTCAACCGGTAAAAGTTTGACATTAACGTGCACTTATATGATGAATTGTAAAATTCTTGCTAAAACTTACATGCATGTTTTTCTTTCTCAGCAATTTATTAAAGTGGGCTAACAGTCGATGTATTGTCAATGGCCCATGAATAGCTTTGGGTAAAATATTTGAAATGTGAACACTGATTGAAATTTATACTGTACATAATTTTAAACTGCATGAAATCAAACAAGTCCATGTAAGAAATTACTTCAAAATAATTCATATATATTACAAAACTTTACTGTTACCAAATTTTTGATTAAATTTTGAATGTTAAAAAAGTAAATTTTAAAATTAGTAAAATTTTGAATTTTATTCAGCATACATGAATTATTTTCAGCATTTTATTTTAAATCATAATAGTTTATGTTTATTGCAAAATTATTCTGAGTTAATATACTGCCTGCCTATTTCCATATACCTCCGAAGAAGGGACACCTCTATTTAAGGGACAAAATTTCTGGTCCCCTAAGTGTCTCTTTTTGAGAGGTTCTACTGTATTAAAAACTGAAAGAGCTTTTCAGCTTTTTGAGATAACAAGAAAACTGTTTATTAATACCATGTTAAGTGTATGAATAATTCTTCGCTAAAAAGACAAATGGGCGTACCTTAAAAAAAATCGAAAAACGAGTTATGACCACCACAGAAATGTCCAAAGTCGATTTTATAATATGACCAATGGGCGTATCTCTACAATAAATAGTGAAAAAGTTACTGTCCCTCAGTTTGGTTGTGGTTCCAAAGCGATACAGTAAACTGGAAATCTTTCCCGTTTACTGCATCCAGTTTACTTTTCTTGAAAGTGAAATACGCCCATTCGCCTTGTAGCGACGAATTGTATGCAGGATTTCGTTTTAGAACTACCACGAATTTAATTGGCAGCGAAGCAGGGTATCTCATAATTCGCTTTGAACAATCACAAAACGAATAGCACATAAAGACACAACAAAGCAAAGCAAACAAACAGTCTTGATGCCGACAAAAATTATAATTTCATTTGTTCAAGTGGAAGAAATTGACAACGGAAAAATATGAACCGCAATTGCATCGAAGTTTAAACAATCTGCTTTTATATCTCCATGGTTAAAACACGAACAACAACTGTTGGTACTTCAACAGAATTATCGATGCTTCGAAAATATCGACATCGTTTACCCAATTCGGATCGGCATTTTGACGCCCATTTAAAATCATACTCAAGATGGCGTGATGTAATTATCATTATTTCCCACTTAAGATGATAATTTACACATATCCGTGTCAATCGCTACAAGCCGCTTTGCTGAAAATTGGAAAACTTTAATCTTATTGACATCTAACCAGCCCACCAAAGAAACTTACTAAGCATTCATCACATTCATCATCCTGCATCGAGAAAGAGTTTGGAAGAGGGGAGTGGGGTGAAGGAAAAACTTTGCGTCTCAGCTAAATCAATTTTGCACGTCATATATTTTACAGACTTCTATAATTTATGGCTTCGTGCATAGTAAATACATATTTGGCAAAGATGGGTAGGGTGCTTTCAATTATTCACATTACCCTTCAGATGAAATGTAAATTACATATGCTTAATTAAAGGAAATTGGTAATTGCAATTTATATGTTGATTTACTGTTAAAATTTTTGAAAGAAAAAACTAAAATAATAAGGAATAAAAAATGGAGTAATTTTGAGAAGCAATTAAGCCAAATTTGTGAGCTCAGCAGATTTGAACGAAGTATTAGTGAAAGGTCAGGAAAACACTTAAGTTGAGCTTTACAAAATGTAATTAAAAATATTAGATATTATATTAGCGGATTCTTTTTTTATAAACGAGGAACCTACTATACATGGTTTGAGAAACTAAATCATTTTTAAAAACCATATGTCGACGGGGACTGCTAGATGAAAGCTGTTTAAAAAAACAGCAAGGTGTTTTTTTTTTCTTAGTGCACAAAAGGCAGAGCTTCTTTCACTTTTACATTAATTAAGTTCACAAATTAACGGACTATCACGTAAATCAGGGGGAAAGTGGACTGAAGTTAAATTTTCTGAATTAAGTGTCTTCAAATATGCATACAAAAATAATTGAAAAAAACCTTTTCTATTTTTTTTTTCTTTCAATAAAACTTTTCAGTTTTAGAATGTTGCCCGACAGAGAATTTTCAGAAATGCCGGAAATTTCGGATCACAGACAACCCTGACTTATATCTCTGTGAGTAAGCTTTTTTTCCGATTCACTGCAAACGCTTGTTTATTTAATTTTTAATCTTGAAAATAATTTACAATAATCAGAAACTTGAAATGTGTCTTGACCATTCAGTACATAAAATACACGCAATTATATGACAGTTCATGCTATTTTAACTTTCAGGAAGAAAAAAAATAACAATTTTATTACAACTAATCATTTTTACAACAAGTTAAACTAACTGTATCAGGTTTTTTACGTGAAGAAATTCTTTAATTTCGAATTTAACTCAACTGTTGTTCACATTTCAAGTACGACTACATGAGAAAACTAGTTTAATAATGTGGTTTCCACTTTATAGAAAAAATAAAGGTTTAATTCAGACGTACAATAAAGTACAATTTCTATTCGTCCAAAAACGGGGACATGCACCTTTTAAATTTCTGTTGTGAGAAGTTTTGAAAGTTTCACCTCTGTCCGACATTTTATGTAATCCATCCAGAAGACTCAAAAATCTGCAGTGAAGAGTGAAACTAGGATTTATAAAGCTTTCTGCCCAAAACCAGCATGAGTCATTCATGGATTAGCCTCTAGCTCTGCCATGCATAGAACCCAGAATAGTTTGCTTTGCTTCCTGTCCAGAAGAGGTGACGGCTCAATAAAACTTGTTTGTGTCAAAAAAAAGGCCTTACTTGGAGTGAATATATATATATATATATATATATATATATATATATATATATATATATATATATATATATATATATATATATATATATATATATATATATATATATATATATATACTATAAGTTATACGTTTTCTGTTTGAAGCATTTCCATACATAAAAACTATTAGTACATCAGAATGATGATATTTTTTAAGCTATTGGAATTTTACTTAAATTATACATAAAATAAAGTCCAGGAAAAGTTTTGGAGAAGGGTAAAATATGCTGTAGGGTAACGGCACCAGTAACAGACATGCTTAAAACATCGCTCTCAGGTTAAATCAATTTTCTGAACCTTTTAATGCAGTTAGACTTTTTAAACTATTTTTCTCCCATGCAACTACATCTCATCTAACGTTTGGCTTGCTTCTGGATCCACTGAATTAGTTAATTCCGTTTTATTTGCTCAATTTCGAAAAAATGTCTGACCCCCCAGTAACAGACCCCGAAAAATCTGATGATATCCAGTAACAGATAGGATGAGGAAAGGATGGGTAATGAACAGAATTCCTCTTTTCTCTTCAAAATATGCAAAAGTTCTTTATTTTTAGAACTAAAGCCTAATTAAATTCAAATGAATATGAAACACCAACTGACCTCGTGGTGGCTGTTCATAACATTCCACCATTGCCTTATTGATACCAACTGGCTCATGAAATTCACTCTGAGAACATTAGATGGTTGCACCGTATTCCTGGGCCACAGTAACATCAGTTTTACCCGCCTAAAATTCTTGTTAATTAAATCCAAACTTAGGACTGTCTCTTACTGGACCCTTGTCTGTTACTGGTGCCGTTACCCTAAATGCATAATTCCTTAAATATTGTTAAGAGGGCGTAGAAAATACAGCGAATGACCGTCAGATGTAGATTAGCAAAATATACCATTATACGTTCAACAGCCAAGAAACATATTGAGTGGTACATATTTTCCCGAATTTAGTACAATTTACATGTACATTATGCTGTTCCAGATTCGTAGTTCGAGAATACATTTTGTCATGGTTACGTCTTTGTGGTATTTTCGGAGAAAATATAATTTACTTTCACTTTCTCCTCTGTTTTACCTTTGAGTACTTTGTTACAATATTATCATTGTGTAGCCTTCATTGACCAAAATTGTGTTTCTTTCACATATACAGGGTTTGTCCGGAAAGTAATGAGCCTTATTTTATTGTGACGCGACCGTACACCGCCGAGCGGCGCGACCGCTTGGAAGTAAGTGGTGGGGGGAACCCTAAGCTTTCCAGCGAGCCATGCCTCAGTCGCCTCCGAGCTCTGAAACGGTGAGGACGTCATTTTAAGGAGACCCCTGTTTCGCGCCCTTGTCATACTAAAAATGGAAAGAACGATTGAACAACGCTACGCGATAAAATTTTGTGTCAAAGTGAACAAAACTGCCAAGGAAACCTTCGATATGCTTCAGGAGGGTTACGGGGAGGCTTGCATGTTCTATTCGCAGGCAAAAAAGTGGCACAAAGCTTTCAAAGAGGGTCGTGAGGATGTCACCGACGAGGCCCGGTCTGGACGCCCTTCAACCTCGAAAACGGACAACAATGTGAGTTGTGTGCGCGAATTGTTGAACTCAGACCGCCGAATGAGTGTTCGTTTGTTGTCAGACTCGTTGAACTTGCCGAAAATAATTGTCCATGAGATTGTGTCGGAAGAATTGGGCATGCGAAAGATTTGCGCAAAACTTGTGCCCAAAGTTTTGACCGATGCTCAAAAAAACGCATCGCTTGGAAGTCTCCAAGGAGATGAAAAAAATGTGTAGGGACAACCCTATTTTTTTGGACAACGTCATCACTGGAGATGAGTCATGGATATTTGAGTACGACCCAGAAACGAAAAGACAGAGTGCGGAATGGCACACCACGGCGTCGCCTCGCCAGAAAAAAGCTCGAATGAGCAAGTCACGCGTGAAATCAATGCTCATTGTCTTCTTCGATGTTAAAGGAGTAGTGCATCACGAGTTCGTCCCACCTGGCAAGACTTTACGGGTCAGTTCTACAAAGAAGTGCTTCAACGGCTGAATAACCGCGTCACCCGCGTCCGAAAGGAGATCAAAAATTGTTGGAAACTCCATCATGACAATGCACCGTCTCACACCAGCTTTGTTGTGACCTCCTACTTGACCAAAATTCGCGTCGACGCGCTTCCCCAGCCATCCTACAGTCCCGAATTGGCCCCGCCCGACTTTTTTTTGTTTCCCAAACTGAAACGAGAGCTGAAGGGGAAACATTGGGACACCATGGAAACCATCCAGTCTACTACGACGTCACTTCTAAAGAGCTTATCGGTCGAGGACTTCCAGGAAGCCTTCAATTCATGGAAATCGCGCTGGCAAAAGTGTATCGACGCAGAAGGGTCGTACTTTGAAGATTTTTAAGTATTTGTAAGAATCTGATCATTAAAAGTATTTTTTAAAAAATGAGGCTCATTACTTTCCGGACAAACCCTGTAATATACTATCAACTTAATATAATAAAATGTATTATGCAATATTAATCTAATAAAATATTTTTTCAGATAGGCTGAGAAAATTAAACTAAGAGATCTAAAATTGTCAGGGAATAAATGGACTTAAGCGCTGAATCTGAGGTGGAAACGAATTGTCAGACGCTAAAAGACGAGGTATTGCATTTTATGTTACAAATGTTTACAGAGTTTTGTTCCGCTTGCAAAATATCTTGTCTTAAGCACTGCAAATAGAAACAAAATATTGAAGGTAAAATTTAGCTAAAATGAAATTATCCAAACTAATTCTCTAAATGAATCGATTTATTGACAAAGAGCATAAGTCTATTGATTTCGTAGGACTTACGCCTTTTCTGATGTAATCGATTCAAATACATTTCTTGGGAAATCTTCACCTCGTCTCCCTCGTCTTCAGTGCTCAATCTTCGGTAACGAGACATGATATAGTAAGTTTAACCGTTTGTAAAAATTACTAGTTATAATAAAATTGTTGTTTTTTTTTTCTTCCTTGAAATCAAAATTTCATAAAATGTCATATAATTGCGTGTATTTCATGTACTGAATGGTAAAGACTTTTCAAATTACCGACTATTGTAAATTATATTAAAAATTAAACAAATAAGCATGTGTTAGAAGTGAGCCGAAAATTGACTCACTGACACAAATATATGTGCTAGGCCTTGAATTTGTGAGCTTAACTAATTCAAAAGTGGAAGAAGTTTTGCCGTTTGTGAACACAGGAAATTTAAACACCTCCCTGTTTTTTACCAGACGTTGATTTTTTTAAATGATTTAATCTCTCAAGACATGTATAGCAGCTTCTTCGTTCAAAAAAAAAATCCGTTAATAGCCTTCTCTAATCTGTTTTAAATTAAATTTTGTAAAGCTCAACTTCCTTGTTTTCCTGACCTTTTACCAATACCTCGTTCAAATGTGATAAGCTCACGAATTTGGCTTATTTGCATCTCAAAACTACTCCATTTTTTATTTTCCTTTCATTTGTTTTATCTTTCAAAAATTTTAATAGTAAATATTTACTATATAATCCATTACTCATTTAATCACTCTTTAGTAAGGAATGAATAAAGAAAAGGTTAAAAATAGTTTAAAACAAACTTGTTTAAAATACGTTTCTTCATGCATTTACTGTGCTATCCTCCTCACTTCTTAAAAGGGATTCCTCGGCTTAATATTTGATAACGAGAAAAAAAAAATCCTAACTTCAACCACTCGTTAATATAATCAATAATCACTCTTTAATAATAATTGAAAAACAATGGAAAAAATAGGCTAAATTTGAAATATCTGAAATACTCCTCTAAATGAGTTACTTTTTAATTCTCATCATTTCTCCAAATGGACTTCAAAGCTCAATCTTCGATTACCCCCGAGGAAAAAAAATTCAAATTTTAATCAATCGTTAGTATTAATTGAAATAAAAAGTAAAAATAGGCTAAAAATAAATTATATAAAACACTTCTCTACATGCACTTCCTGTTTAATCCTGGTCACTCTTACAAAAGGACTTCAATGCTCAATCTTTTATAACGAAAAAAAAATCCCAACTTTTATCACTCGTTAGTATTCATTGGGAAAAAAGTAAACATATGCTAAAACTAAATTAGTCTAAAACGAACTTCTCTAAAATACTTCTCTACGCGCTTTTCCTGTGTAATCCTCGTCACTTTTCTAAATGGACCAATGCTCAATCTTCGATAACGAGATAAAAATCCTAACTTTAATCACTCGTTAGTATTCATTGAAAAAAAAAGGTTAAATGGGCTAAAACTAAATAATCTAAAACACTTCTCTACGTGCATTTCATGTGTGATCCTCGTCACTTCTCCAAATGGATTTTATGCTCAATCTTCGATAACGAGAAAAAAAATATGTAGTCACATGTCCTAAATGTAGTCACGCGTTAGTATAATCACTCGTAAGTTAAATTTGAAAAAAAAAAAAAAAATAATAATATCGAGAACACCTTCAAATGATTTATTTTTTCAATGCTCATCTACTTACATTTTATGTGCAATTCTCGTCACTTTTCCAAGCGGACTTCAATGCTCAACCTTCGAAAACGAGAAAACTATTCCCGAATTTCATTACTTGTTACTATAACGGCTCGTTAGTAATAATTGAAAAAATATTAAGTATTCGTGGAAGTAGTCTTAGATGAAATTATCTACAATACTCCTCTGAATACATTTCCTGTACAATTCTGGCCACTTTCCCAAATAGACTTCAATGCGGAACCTTCGAAAACGAGAAAACTATTCCCAAATTTCATCACTTGTTAGTATAAAGACTCGTTAGTAATAATTGAAAAAATATTAAGTATTGATAGAAATAGTCTCAAATTAAATTATCTATAGTACTCCTCTGAATACATTTACTGTGCGATTCTCGTCACTTTTCCAAATGGACTTCAATGCTCAACCTCCGAAAACGAGAAAACAATTCCCAAATTTCATCACTTGTTAGTATAGCCACTCGTTAGTAATAATTGAAAAAATATTAAATATGTGTGGAAATAGTCTGAAATGAAATTATCTATAATATTCCTCCGAATACATTTCCTGTGTAATTCTCGTCACTTTTCCAAATTGACTTCAATGCTCAACCTTTGAAAACGAGAAAACAATTCCCAAATTTCATCACTTGTTAGTATAGCCACTCGTTAGTAATAATTGAAAAAATATTAAATATGTGTGGAAATAGTCTGAAATGAAATTATCTATAATATTCCTCCGAATACATTTCCTGTGTAATTCTCGTCACTTTTCCAAATTGACTTCAATGCTCAACCTTTGAAAACGAGAAAACAATTCACTAATTTCATCACTTGTTAGTATAGCTACTCATTCGTAATAATTGAAAAAAAAATTAAATATGTGTGGAAATAGTCTGAAATGAAATTATCTATAATACGCCTCTGGATACATTTCCTGTGCAATTCTCGTCACTTTTCCAAATTGATTTCAATGCTCAACCTTCGAAAACGAGAAAACTATTCCCAAATTTCATTACTTGTTATTATAACGACTCGTTAGTAATAATTGAAAAAATATTAAGTATTGGTGGAAATAGTCTTAGATGAAATTATCTATAATACTCCTCTGAATACATTTCCTGTGCAATTCTCGTCACTTTTCCAAATTGACTTCAATGCTCAACCTTCGAAAACGATAAAACTATTTCCAAATTTCATTACTTGTTAGTATAATGACTCGTTAGTAATAATTGAGAAAATACTAAGTATTGGTGGAAATAATTTTAAATTATCTATAATACTACTCTGAATTCATTTCCTGTGCAGTTTTCGTCACTATTCCAAATGGACTTCAATACTCAGTCTTCGATAATGATAAAACTATTCACTATTTAATCACTCGTTAGTGCAATCATTAAATCATCTTTTTAAAAAAGCAATTCTTCATTTACTCAAGTAACAGGAGAATGTAATTGGAGTTCTGTCGTATCATTAATCATACAGATGGATGGTTTAATGAATTTCGCTTTGAGATAGCTATTTAGATACAATCTCCAGTCAATAGATTTGAACTTTTAGTGAGTAATTTTCAATCACTATCTGAGTTCAATCAGTACCATTAACTTCATCGAAACGTAAAACGAACGAATACGTTTTAATTCAAACCAACAATTTATAAAAGATCAATGATGAATGTTAAAATACTATACGGCACGATTGAAGGATTTTTCTGAAATTTTACTGAAAAGGCTTGCAAAATATTAGTAAAATCAAGCAAGTCACCAACTGTAAAACAAATAATTACATTTTAAATTCGACTTAGAAGACAGTGGCGGAACGATACACAGTTGCATTTATGTTGAGAAAAAAATATTAAAAAATATTTCTAGTTTCTCATGTAGATATAGCAGTAGAAGACTGAAACTTAAGGAGTTGTTTCACCATTCATTGCAAAAATAACATTTTCAAGCTTTCATAATTTTAAGCATTCTTGTTTTTAATGCTTCCATATTTCCCGATAAAAAGAAAAGAATCTAGCTGTTACAACATGCTTCTGTTTTTAAAAAGTCCTTCAATGTTCTTGGTTAAGAATTTCCTTTCGAATACCAAGCAGTTCGATATTTTAGGGGGACGTAAAAATAGTATTTAATTAATTTATTTTCTAGAGTACAAATCATTGAACAAAATACATTTGTTATATACCTATTACTTCAAATAAAAACAAAGCATTTTCAATAGTACAGATGTTCCATTGCGCCAACTTATGGTTTTTTACAGGAAACGAGCTGATGTGTGCATCACATGACTTCCTTTTACTTCCAATTTAATGTCATTTTCACATTATTGGCAGTTTTAATGTCATTCAATAGTTTACTTTCTAAATATCACCAACAGTGGCCAAATTGAAACCAGATTAAAAAAAACTCGCCACATTTGTCGCCAACTTGGCTACCAAACGACTGGCGATATAACGCCAAGTGTCCGCCACATTGAGTTTACATCGAAATCAACAATGATTTCCCCCCAAAAAAGAGCAAAAGACCCCCCTCAGAAACACCCGAATGCAATCAAAAGGGGAGTTGCACAACTAGACCAGACTAGGAGTCTTCGTACTAAATTTCAACTTTCGAGGACATTCCGTTCTTGAGTTATGCGACACATATACGCACATACATGCGTACAATAGACGTCACGAGAAAACTCGTTGTAATTAACTCAGGAATCGTCAAAATGGATATTTCGCATGTCTATACGTTCTTAGGCACTTATCCACGTGTGGTCGAGTCAAAAAAAAAAAAAAAAAACCTCAACATTCATTCGGGGGTGAGCAAAATGCAAATTAAGGTCGATTTTTGAGTGAAATTTTTTTCGTGAATACAACGAATGCGGGACAAAATGAGCCCTCCCGTAGCTCTAGTGTAAAAATGAATCACTGAAAATTCTAGTAACCTATTTCCCGCGTCCAACAAATCATAAAATTTATTTTTCCTTTAAGCAGATTTTCTTGTCTTGTTGGTTTAAAGCGGCATTTGAACACTTCAAAATTACATCATGTGGTATCATAAATTATATTACTGAAATAACTGTCAGGTTTATTTAATGCGTTTAAAAGAAAATGAACAAAGATTTGTGAATGTAATTTATTTCATGTTATATTCACTGTTCCCTTTTATTGCCCATTGACAAATAACCATCCGTTTCTGAACTTTTTTACCTATCTCGTTATAATATGGAAATTTTATAGCCAAGAGACTCCAATCTAAGATCATCAATTTCTTTACCCTTTAAATTATTAATGTGATGGATGAATATTTTTCCATTTAAAACTAAAAGATATTTTATTACCTTCACTACAGTTTTAGGCTCTGGGAATGATGTTCCTTATTAGATGTAGAACCAACTCTTTGAATATCTGAACGTTTTTAAATTATCCTTACACTTTTGAATCGTTATTACTTCTTTTTACCAAAAAGGAAGTATTGTATTCGTGAAAAAAAAATTCACTCGAAAATCGGCCTTCATTTCCATTCTGCTCGCCCTCGAATGAATATTGAGTTTTTTTTCAACCCAATCGCACGTGGATATACGCCTAAGAACGTATAGGCAACCGAAATATCCATTTGGACGATGCCCGAATTAATTACAACGAGTTTTCTCGTGACGTCTGTATGTACGTATGTATGTGCGTATGTATGTCCCATAACTCAAGAACGGTATGTCCAAGAAAGTTGAAATTTGGTACGTAGACTCCCTTGTGGAATCTAATTGTGCACCTATCTTTTTGGTTGCATTCGGATGCTCCAAAGGGCGTCTTTTACACCTTTTTGGGGGGGAAATCATTGTCAATTTCAATGCAAACCCAAGTGGTGTTATAATTCGGCAAACACTTGGCGATATATCGCCAAGCTAGTCGCCAACTTGGCGACAAATTTGGAGGTTTTTTTTTTTTGTAAAACTGGTTTTAATTTGGCCATTCTTGGCGATACTTAGAAAGTTAACCATTGAATTACATCAAAATGTTCAATATTGGGAAAATTAATCTGTATAAAACGTTTTTTTTTTTTTTTTTGCTTTGGTTCGCAACAAACATGGGGTGAAAATATTTGAAGTGTTTCCTTGCTTACACCAAGTCCAAAGCACTATTATCATTAAAGTAGCGTAAAAGGAAGTCATGTGATGCACACTTCAGCTCGTTTTTTTTTTTTTTTTTTTTTTTTTTCACTTTTTTGAACGAACAAAAATACTCCAACGTAAATTTCAAAGAACCTGTAAAAGGAAATATATATATACGATATTGAAACCCTCTATTTTATTAATCCGTGACCTGTGATATTATTTTAAATTTCAAACTTCTTGTGAAATGGCAGTTATAAATTTTAAATTCCGTAAATACATTTTTAAACAACGTATGAAACTCAAAGGCCACGCAGTCAAAGCATTGTCATTTATTAAACACCTAAAAGAAATACTTAATGCATTAGCTAAAAATAGTAAAGTATAATCTGGACTAAAGTATACGTGATATTGCTATTCCTCACAGGGTTCAATTCTTTTTTACTTAAACAAGTGGCGTCGCTTCTGTGGGAAGGAGTGAGGAGGGAATCCTTACTTTTTTGACCTCACGACGATCCCGCACATATGCATCTAGGGCAAGTTGCACGGGAAGACTTAATGTAGTTCAGGAAGATTTAATGTATTGGGTGATCAGAAGAAGAGCCCACATTCGAAAAATTACTAACACAAGGAATAATGCATGAAGATATGAAAAAATTGATGCACATGGCTGAAACGACATAATGTTTTATTGCACTCACGAAAATAAAAAAGAAGTATCATTTGATGGTTTAGTCTGGTAAGCATTGGTGCTAAAAAATTTGAACTGATCAAAAAAGGATCATTAGCAAAACCAAATACTTAATCGAAAAAAAAGAGCAGATTTTCCTCTACAGTTCCGTTTGCCACAAATTATTCGATGCAAATATAATTTTGATTCCTTTTTTATGTAAGCATTAAATTTACTTTCAGGTGCTAATGCTGTGTTTTTTAACTGTTCAAAATTCAACCGAAAAAAAAAAAAGAGCAGCGCTATGGAAGGGAGATGTCCCCTTTTTGATCTTTCGAGCGAAAAGAAACCATACATTAAAATTATATCACTTCATCAAAGCTATTAGTGGAGATAGAATTATATAGAGAAAACAACAGACACAAAAAAAATCCACTTACCCTTTTTTAAATTATTTGGTGAATCTTAATAAATCTCTAATTTTCTCTTAGTAAATATCTGAATGGGGTTGTTTCTTTCAGTCAAAAGTAGTTCTTTTAGTCACGGAAATTGATAGAATAAGCCAAAAAAAAAAAAAAAATAATAATAATAACATGGACCCAGAAAATACTTTCATTTTCCCAACAGTTATTTTTTAATTAAATTTTTAACTCTCCGATTTTTCAAACAAGGCGTAGTCTTGATGACGTCACAAATGATGGACTTCGGCGCATTTTTCTACCAAGTTTCCCCGTTATGATAATCAAGAAGCGAATTAAATAATTGCGCTCTACGCTTGCTATCAACCCTATCGTTGCAAATTCGCGTGAGTAAAGATGCGAATTACATATTTTGGATCGTGAATGGCAACACTGAATCGCATTTCATCATTTGTGATGTCGTCGGGAGAAGCGTAAACAATGAGAGCGCACCGATTGAAGTTACTTTTTTAAAAATATTAAACTTAAACAAATTATTTTAAAAATAGTCAGATCCTATGCTTTTAAGCCTGCTCTTTCAGAAAAAAATACTTTTAAAATTTTGAAAACGACCGCATTTGAAGTTTACTTTCAAGCTGGACGTTCATATGTGAACAGAAATACTATTACAAAATCCATCACACATACTTGAATGCCTCACAATTCCTTATAATGATTCACTTTTATTAAACGCTTTTCTAAATTTATATGGGGTTTGCAGCCGCACTTTAGGTACATTAAAAGAAACTGTCATTTCATTAGCTTAATGCTTTATCGTTGTGTCAACTAAGTGAAGTGCCATATGCCGCGGAATTTAGAGCAGAGTTCAATAGTAGTGGTATTTCTCTTGGAAAATAGTATTGCATATTTGTTTTTCAATCACACAGCTTAACTTCTTCCAAGGAGAATTAGCTATCGCTTTTGCAATGAGTTTCATTTTACTGCTACATAAAGCTGATGAAGGGCGTTAAAAATTTTAAATAATTGAAAAAATTTTTGAGACATTTGGACTCCAGATTCACAAAAAAATCTTTTCATTGATTGGATGAAATCTTGAATGACCTAAATGCGAATTCCCATAAATGGGAATCAGTTAAAAAAAAAAAAAAAAAAAAAAAAGAAATAAATAAATTATGAAAAATTACTTAAAGCATGTTGGAGTCAAAGTTCGGCGAGAACTACTGTTTTAGTTCATTATTAAGATGAGGCAAAGTAAGGTTCTTTAATTTGGAATTAACGTTTTTGTTACTACTTGAAGTTCTCAATTTAGAACCAAGTCCTTACAAAGAAAAAAATAAGTGCGATTAAGTCAACCCAAACTTTCTTCCTTTATATTCACAAAGAATTTAAGCATCCGTGCAACAATTGGGTTTTTACTCCAAATGAAATCTCATATTTTTAAAAAAAGTTCCAGCAAACTGGAATCAGGTCACACCACAAAGCAATAAGCACTGAATCAAGAGTTGGAATATAAAACACGGTTATTTTTACAAACTAAGTATATAATTTCGGAGAGGAAAACATGCCAAAGCCGACTTTTAGTACTTTTACTAAACAAGATGCGTTACATTATGCAAAATTCGAATCGAATTTTATTAGTTTTTGTTTTACTGCACGATCGAAAGAACATATATTTTTCTAATACTTCCAATCGCATAATACATTAAAATAAATGTCAGCAATAGGAAGAAAATGAAATTTTCGTGTGGCGTCTGATAAGAGGAAAAATTGGCAATAAAACCAGCTATAAAGATTACTCGTAAAAGGAAGGAAGCATCAGATAAAATCATTGTGCGGAAGAGTTTGAGAAAATAACCTTTTAAACTGTGTAGATCGAAAAGCAACAAACTCTTTTCGAACGTCAAAAATTTTATTGTTATCGTAAAACAGGAAAAGCATTAGAAACTAAAGAAATAGTGGTTCTTGTTCTTTGTAGCTTTCAACACCTCTGATACGAAATATAAATTTCACCTCCGTATATCTTTAGATTATCATCTTTGCCTGTATTATGCTGTTATGATACAAATGTTGTTCCGTTACCTGTACAGTATTGCCAACGGTTTTTGAAAAAGAAAAAAAAATAGATAACTGATATTACAACCTTGTGTAGTATTTTGAACCTTCTACATTTTTTTTAATTGAAATAAGGTGAAGTTCTTTTTTTTTTTTTTTTTTGGTACTTTCTTTTCAGTTAAGGCTGTTTCTATGGGTTTTAAACCATTCACAATATATATATTTTTTAAGCATGCATTGCTGTTTTTATCATAGTTTTACCTTGATATTCGGACCTTTTGTTGTATTGTACCTCTTACAGTTTCTTTTGAAGTGAAAGAGGGTGAAGTGGGGTAAATGAGTACCATTTTGTGCAAAATTCAGCTTTGTTTTTAGAGGCTATCCATATTTTAAAATAAGTACTTCCTTGCATTAAAATTTAAAGCTGTTTCCATATATTTTAAATCATTCACTAGAAATTAAAAAATTTTTGCATTATGGTTTTATCAAAGTTCCTCTTTGATATTATGACCTTGTGTATTATTGAACCATCTAAAGTTTCTTTAGAAAAGAAATATGGTGAGGTGGGGTAAAAGCGTAATAGTTTCAGCAAAATTCAACTTTGTTTCGAGATTCTCCCCATTTCCTGAAATAAGTACTTTATTTCTTTATCATTTAAGGCTTTTCTATAGATTTTAAACCACTCACTAGAAATTATAAAATGGATGCATCCTAGTTTTATCAAAGTTTTACCTTGTTATTATGACTTTATGACCTTGTGTAATATTCTACAGTTTCCTTTGAAAATGAAATAAGGTAAAAATGAGGTAAATGCTCTGGGGTAATAACCCCAGTCTTAAGGGGCAAATGTGTGCCGTGGTAAGAATTTCTATGAAATCTTTTTTTCCCGCTGTTTGAGGAAATATGTTTGAAAGAGTATTCAATGCAGATAAAATTTGAATCAAGAACCAAAAGGAAAATATTCATAAAGGTATTTGGAAAATAAAGACAAATGAGGCAGTGAGCAGCAAAGGGATGTAAGTGGACATTTTCAAACTTTGAGTAAAACGCGGATTACGTCCTAGGTAGGCTTTCATTGATTTTTTTTTTCTGAATCATGCGGTACTGGTTATCTCAATTTTTTATTTTTGCCACTTGCATCCCTTTGCTTCTCACTACCTCATATGTAACTTTTAAGCAAGATAATTGAATTAAAAAGCTCAAGGCTTATAGTTTTCCAATGGTTGTCTTTGGAAGATTGGTTAGTAATTCCTCACTATCCATTTTGTCGATATCGTTACACGGGGGGGGGGGGGGGGGTAAAAAAATGTGTTTTGCCATGTTTCTTTGCATATTGAACTACACGAGATTGACAGTCAAGTTACGTTACTTCTACAGTATGAACTATGAACCTTTTCTCTAGTACCCATACATACAGTATGAGATCTAGTGCCCATAATCTACTGTACAAAGTCATGTTTGATAATAGAAAAAAAACCTCGTGGACTCTGTATAAGCATAAGATGGGATACCCTGTATTTATATTTAGTACTAGTGGTACCCGCACGGTTTTGTCCGTAGTAAAAAACTAAAAGGACATTTGGTTCACCTGTATGCTTACAAATAATGGATGATGAATTTCTCGCCAATTTGCTATATTAAATGGCTCACCTATGTTACTGTTTTAGGTTATGATAATTCCGTAATTTACTATTCCACGTTGTGATAATTTGCTCGGTAAAATTTTCTTAAAATTGGAATAGAAAGAGAACAAAATATAATTTTCGAAATATCGCTTCGAGGTGCACACCCCCGAGCTGCAAACTAACTTTCTGCCAAATTTCATGAAAATTGGCCGAACGGTCTAGGCGCTATGCGCGTCACAGACATCCCGACCGACAGAGATCCAGGTAGACTTTCAGTTTTATTATTAGTAAAGATTAATAAAGAGTACCCCTAATGACATGCACATTGGAACCAAGGATAACTTACAAAGGTTTACTGTGAGAGTAAATACCATTATTAAAAAATGTAACTTACTTCTGTAAATGCCACGGGAAATAACTTTCTGAATGATATATGATCCATTCTTTGGGTCAACATTTTCTTCTAGTGTGGCTGCTAGAGCTTCTGCATATAAGATGACTGAATCGTACAAGTAGGCAGCAAATTCAGTGATGTGCTAAAAGAAGAAATATTTGTTTCATGCATTGTTCGACTTCCATTTCTGAAGTAAGAAAATATTTCATGAGTCCAGAATGTAACAAATAAAATCCAAAATACTCTGATTTTAATACTGGACAGGCTTGTTTGGGAAATTCATACAATTCGAATGAAATGAATTATTCGGCTGTTATTAGAATTGTTGGGATCGTTGTTCTTAAAGTTTAAAATTCGTATTTTACCACTTTTACTGTAACTTATCTTATTCTTATTACTTTAAATTTTATTATTCTTGATTGCAGTACTAATTGTATTATTATTGTGATCGCTATTTTATTACCTACTAGTGGTACCCGCACGGCTTTGCCCGTAATAGAAAAATTAAAAGGTATTTTGGTTCGCCTGTATATTTACAAATAATGTATGGTGAATTTTCTCGCCAATTGGCTTGTACCCATGTTACGGTTCCACGTTATGATAATTTCGTATCTCGCCAATTGACTTGTGCCCAGGTTCCACGTTATGATAATTTCGTAATTTACTCGTCCATGCTATGATATTTGTGTTCTAAAAATTGGAATGGAAAAAGAACATAATTGAATTTTCGAAAAATCGGTTTAAGGTGCACACCCCCATGCTACAAACTAACTTTGGGCCAAATTTCAAAAAAATCGGCTAAACGGTCTATGCGCTATGCGCGTAGAGATCCAGACATCCTCCGGACAGAGAGACTTTCAGCTTTATTATTAGTAAAGATGTTGTTATTATTACTATTACATTTATCATTACTGTTACTATTAGGATCATTTTTACTATGCATGCTAGAATATTACCCGTCAAGGTAAAACAGGTGAAAATTGTTTCTACATTTGAACGAACTAATCGCCTGTTTGGTGATAGTTTGATGGTTGAACTTGGAGTTGCTCTAACTTGGAATTTCTTTTTAACTTCAGGTCAGAAATCGGGTCTTTATTTTAGTTCCTTGTCAATGATAACTTCTTATCTCTATTAGAATCATCTAAAGTGGATCTCTAATCCTCTTAAGTAGACGAAAAAACAGCTTTATTTCTGTTTGGTCATTGGTATGCCTTAAGTATTCAAGAACCTACAGACTGGAATGTCTGTATCGGCTCCATCAGTTAGCGAATTAACGGAACGGATTTTGAGAGTTGTATTTTATTTTTCCTTATTTTTCAGCTATTATTAATTTGAATTATTCATTAGTTATACTTCAAATAAATTAACCTTTATTTAGTGGTAAAGAGAGAAATCTTTATATCCCTCAAGACATATGTAATCAGGCACATTCTTTGTAACTAAGAAGCAATTACCATAATTAATTTCAAAATTATATTTTTTTTCTACTAAACAAAACTATTTTAATGAATTATATATTTACAACATACGAAGGAATTTAAGTCAGAAATCAATTTGCAGACAAAATATTTTCTAAATTAGCATGTTGTTAAAGCCACGCCTACTAAAATGGAAGGATGTCGTGTCAGGTGAGCGGATGTTGGCAAGAGATATCAAGCTTGGGGCGCTAGCCACCTAGTTATATCTGATTTTTTTCTTTACCTTGGAAAAAGAAACAAATTTCACTGAGAGACAAAAAAATACTTTGAAAAATCTTCTGGCGTTATTCTTACTGATTCTCATGTAAAAAGATTCCCTGAATCCAATTATGACTTCCAAAATAGCTAATTTTTGAGTTATGACGTTTTTTGAAAGGAGTGAGTGAAAAGAAAAATATAACGAAGAAAGCATCGATACCAAACAGTTAAAATAATAAAAACAGAAGGACTACCAAGCAGTTTTTAATTGGCCTTGTTGCGACACTTAAATAATCTTATATCTATTTGGTAACTTCTTTTTGTATGGAAAAAGTGGTGCCTTTCATCATGGAAACACGTGTTTGCAATTATTTGCAAGATTTGTTATACCACCGTATATTTGCGATGTATATTTTTAACATAAAAGTATATCTTTTGTTCATTCGAGGAAAATACTGAGTAAAGAGTAGAAATCATGCTAGCATGCAAAATAAATAAAATGGAACCAGTAAAAGTACTCAAAGATATTTCCATTTTCTCATAATTTGTCAACAGCAAATATGTTTATTTTTTTTATTTATTTACTTATTTATTTTTTTGTACAAATCTAGAAAACTTAACGATGATGAGGGAAGTAGACTGCAATGTGGGTGTGGCAGTAGGATGGAGTAGTTGATTTTATCATTTTGGGAGCTATTAATCAGCATTACCCTTAGTTCTCATCAATCACTATCCAGGTAAACATTGATTTTGATTTTCCTCACTTTTAATTACAATGCACACACAATAAAGAAACGTTACAAGAAAAATTAACTTACTTACTTATAGGCTTCCTTTCTTACAACAAATATAACAAACACTAGCCGTTTTATGCAATTGTTTCTGCCAGCGATAAAGCTAAGTTAACGTATATCTAGAAAACTACAGTCATGCTCCGTTAACTGACTTAGTTGCGAAATTTTTGACCAATCCAGTCTCGTGTTCATTGTGCGACGAAAAAAGGCAGTTTCATTGGTTAAGTCTTAGTTTCTAATTGGCGGTTTTTGCAATACGATTGACGATGCTGGATAAGTATTGGCTTAATTGATGAAATCGAAAGCATTTTCGCGTCAAGGCATTTTACAATTATATGCTTTCCCAATTTGTAAAACTAATAACTTGGCTTCTTTTATCTACAAGTAGTAACATTTATGTGTAATTTAATGTACCTTAAATCCTTCGCTTGTTTTATATTAGAGTCTCTCTCTCAGGGACGGATACAGGGTAGCATTTGGTGCGGGGTGGGGGGTCATGTTAAAGGATGACACCCAGTGGTGTTCCCGTAGGTCTCTCTCTCAGGGACGCGGATACAGGGTAGCATTTGGTGCGGGGTGGGGGGTCATGTTAAAGGATGACACCCAGTGGTGTTCCCGTAGGGGCTCCATATACGCCGTGTACTCTCATATTCTTTTGGACACATAGCGAACCTCAAGCTTCAAAAAAATTTCATATTATATATGATCGCACACACATATTAAGCGTAATGGATTACTGATAGTATATACTTTCAGAAAAATTGGAGGGAACATCATTTGATGACACCCCCACACCCCACCTATGAACGAAGCTACGGTTTTGGGTACGAAACATTACTGAAACTGCTTGGATATCAATAAAAAACACCACAACGGCTAGGAATAAAGACCTATACCAGGTTTTTCACGTTATTTATAAATTTCGTAAGCAATGAAAAAAAGTGGTGTTTACAAATATTTACTATCAAAAATGATTAATGAATTGAAAAAAATATTGAAATTATTTGCATTTTACTCATACAATGTTTGATTGACATAATGTGATGGTTTAGAGGGAGGTTGGTTTTGGGGTCATGACCCCCCCCCCCCCCCATGCTCCTTCCTTTCTATCTGCCCCGATCTCTTTCTTTAGTTATTTATTTATTTTCTGGCTTCCATACCAGTAACAATCAGAATAATTGAGGAGATAGATGCCTTTTTTTTTCAAAAAAAAAAAAAAAAAAGTATTGAGTGTTGAAAAACCACAAAGAAAGTAAAAAATAAGATATTCACATGCATTGATTTACAAAACTGTTTAAACGTCAGGGAAAAAAAAGAAAAAAACAATTTTTTTTTTTTGAAAAACTCGAATTGTTGTTTGAGATAAAAAGTTGAAAATTTGGCCCTTTTTTTACTTCCTTTTACAAAAAAGGAAGTATTGTATTCGCGAAAAAATTTTCACTCAAAAATCGCCGTTAATTTCCATTTTGCTCACCCCCAAATGAATGTTGAGTTTTTTTTTCGATTCGACCACATGCGGAAAAGTGCCTAAGAATGTATAGACACGCGAAATATCCATTTTGACCATCACCGAGGTAATTACAACGACTTTTCTCGTGACGTCTGTATGTATGTGCGTATGTGCGTATGTATCTCGCATAACTCAAAAATGGTATGTCCTAGAAAGTTGAAATTTGGTACATAGACTCGTAGTGGGGTCTAGTTGTGCACCTCCCCTTTTGGTTGCTTTCGGATGTTCCTAAGGGGGTCTTTTGCACCTTTTTGGGGGGAAATCATTGTTAATTTCGATGTAAACTCAAGTGGCGTTATAATTTGTCGGACACTTGGCGATATATCGCCAGTCTTTTGGTCGCCAAGTTTTGTCGCCAACTTGGCGACAAATTTGGCGGAGTTTTTTTTTTTTTTGGTTTCAATTTGGCCATTGTTGGTGATATTTAGAGAATAAATATTGAATCACATTAAAATAGCGAATAATGGGGAAATGACATTAAATTGGAGTAAAAGGAAGTCATGTGATGCACACATCAGCTCGTTTTTCTTCAACATCAAAACGATTTGCCAAGTGCGAGTCGAAAAAGCCGCAAGGGCAGATTTCCCATATATACCCTGTTATTGCCTTTGTTTATTAAAAACAAAATAACAACGTTAAATTGCAGATTACAATTTCTGGGTAACAATGGGGTTTGACCGCGGTTTTCAATGCGAAATAAGTGAGCTTGTGGATGAAAACACATCCGACAAAAGCAAAGAGGCAGATAAGCAAGAAGTTAAAAAGTAAAAATAGCGGATAAAACGAGCACCAATGAGAGAATTATAAACCAATACATAATCAAAGGAAATGCAAACAATGAGCAAGAGTTTCCTCACAGGTACGAAACAAGCAAAATAATGAAATTAGCAAGGAGTTAAGAAAGGAGTTAAAAAGTAAAAATAGCTGATAAACCGAGCCCCAATGAGAAAATTATAAACCAATACATAATCAAAAGAAATGCGAACGATGAACAAGAGTTTCCTCACAGGCACGAAACAAGCAAAATAATGAAAGTTGATTGGAGGAAGATTAAGCCTTATAACTGAAACAAAAGTCAATTTTAACAACCGTTAACCGCAAAAAAGAAAAGCTGAATGAAAGAAAAACACTGGGAAATGAAACAAAACGTTTATTGGAGGTTTTTTTTTTTTTTTAAAGCTTTGTAGCTTAATCTTCCTCCAATCGATTTCTTTCTTTTGTTTTTTTCGTACCTGTGAGAAAACTCTTGCTCATTGTTTGCATTTCCTATTGGTTATGCTTTGGTTAAAAATTTTCTCATTGGTGTTTGGTTAATCTGCACTTTTAAACTCCTTTCCTGCCTCTTTGCTTTTCCGGATGCTTTTTCATCCATAAGCTCACTTATTTTGCATTGAAAAAGGAGTTGATTGTTACCCAGAAACACGCGTCTATACAATTATCTGCAATTTGTGCAGTTTAATGCTGTTATCTCTTTTTTAATACAGAAATTTAACGAATAAATGTCACTCAAATCAGAAAATGCAAAGCATATTTTAGAAATATAAGATTTTAAAGTTCAATCTTGGTTGTGTAAAATCGAGTTTTCTGTCTTCTCTGTTCTTTAATTTTGTGCATAAATAGGTGATTTGAAAGAAAATAAAGAAAACAACTTTATCTTCAAATTAAATTGCAGTAAAAGAATTACATTTTAAAAACTAAAATTTCATTAGTGTGGTGGGTTTGAAAAAAAAGAGCCCCCCCCCCCCCCCCCCCGATGAGTTTCAGGTGCATTTGCTCACTGGCAAAAAAAAAAAAAAAAGAATCTAACGTCATTTAAAATGATTTTTTTCAGCCTCCTTGACCAATGGGAACACTCTTTTCTTGGATTAACTGGCAATTTGGGCAATTTAATGATGTGATTTTATTTTTTTACTTTTCTTGCACAAACGTATTGATTCAAATTTAAATTTGTTTACATTATACTTGAAGTTTAATTGTGTTGCAACATCACGTGTTCGTGTGTTGGTCATTTTGTATACACATAAACATGTGTAAATCCGCAGTTAAAGTTTCTGCGGTATCTTGACCACCGTTTTCTTTTTTAACCCGAACTTCTAATTTTTGGAAGGAAATCCGGTCCCAATATCTTGGACTAACACAGGTTCTACATTTACTGACTCGTTATGTGAGTTTTTAAACGCATTACATTTCTAGCAAAAAATTTAAAACTTTGTTTACCGTGTAATCCCCGTGAAGAATTGGACTTCAGAAGTGAAACTGTAATTCGAGTAGTGACGTAGTTGTTTTTAAACTGTGACCAAAAGAAATAACAATCATGAAGTTTTAACTAGGCAAACACACCAGTAACGGCCAGTACTTCAGTAGTGGCCACTTCTAGATATATATTTGAAAAAAAAAAAAAGATTCCACAGGGCCCTAACCCGACTTTTGTTTCGGAGGGGGTTTTACTAAACACATTTTTTGAAACATTGATATGGACTATCAAATTTGGTTTCATGTGTATTCTATTAATTTTTGTTTCAATAGATTATCTAAATGTAGGGAGGGGATGTTCTTACAAAACGCCATATTGTTACACAATAAATGAATTTCTCAATAACTACCATAAACACACAATGAGTTTGTACAATTTTTCAGTCATACTAATTTTATTTCACAATTTTTTTCCATTAGGAAACCTGGAATCCTATTATTTCAAATGCATACTTTGAAGTCGCTACTACTGAAGCACTATTTAGCACTGGCACCTACTAGTTTACCTTACTTTCACTTTTTAATTGCTGGAAAAAACAATGAAAAATAATCGTTATTATAAAGTTAGTTTTTTTAATACATTTACGAATTAATTTCAAGGCATAACTAAAGCAAGCCTATATTTGTTAATTTTGGGCACTTTAAAATTATTAAACAATGCAGGTTTTCGAAGAAGCATTTGATTAAAGACAAGGCATTGGTTTAAAAGCCTAATCCACATTTTTCAAGTTCAACCGTGAAATTAGTTAGTTAAATTTTGTATGTATAAAAATAACTTTATAATATTTTTTTCTATGTTTTTGGCAACAATTAAAAAGCAGATTTCGAGTATTGTGTAGTATTCTCTTTGCTTATAATCTATTTTCTTCATTAAAATATACAATTTCATTGTGAGCAAGCCTAAGTCGGACGCTGAAAGAACAAGAGCGTGCGACGAGAGAAATCGTGTCAGCGAAATGACAGGTCCGAATGTAAAAAAATAAAAAAATAAAATAAAATAAAGAAAAAAGTTTCCCTTCTATTACGTGTCTTCAAGACGCGCATTTTTTTTTTTTAAATGGCTTAAATGATTTTACAAAACTAAACAACAGTAAAGGTATTTTTTATAAAATGATGCACATTAAGATTTATCAAATTACAATTATTAATAAATATAAAACTTATATTAAGACTTGCATCAGATCTTCTGACGTACAAAATTATACGAGTTTTCTTTCTTTATTCAACCTCTCGACGAGCCCCCGATATGAATTCAAAAGCACGTAGAGTATATGTAATCATTCCATGTCGTGCAAAAGATTATGGATTAAAGTTAAATTAAAAAAAAAATTAAACTAAATCTATCTATCCGTATCTAAACGTTGTGTGAGGAATGGAAATAGATTATGTGTGCGTTAGCTGTTAGAAATTATAGGAGATTCAGTGGCAAAGTGACAGCGCTTAGATAACTCATCGATTTTAAGATGAACTACTTGAAAATTTGTTTTGAAATTTAAAAAAGATCAAGGTATTTGAAAAAAAAAAAAAAACTTGCGTTAAAATATTCTTTTAAATTTTTGGCCGTTAGTTTCTACCTTTAAAAAGTTTGAAAATTTTACGTTTTTTTTCATGGGGCAAAGTGAAAAATAACATTTTCTAGGGAAGTATTTTTTAATTTGATTATTTTTTAACTAAATGAATGAATAAATAAACGAAAGAATAAATGATAAAATAATAAAGGAACAAATTAATTAATTTAGTTAGAAATATATAAAAAATAAATAAATGCGTGAATAAAATAATAAATGAATAAGAAAATGGAATGAGTAAACAAGTGAATTAATAAATGAAGGAATATAAGTAATTTTTTTAATTAATACATAAGTGATTTAATAAATGAGTAAAAAAAATAAATATTTCACTAAGCCTCCCATGCACTTGAAAATTTCTATCAAACATTTAAATCAAAACATGCCCAGTTTTAACTAAATAAGTACTTTACTGGGCATCAGTAGATCTCAATTAATGAATAAAATATCAATTGCAAAAATATAATAATTTTATAATAACAAACATTTATTTTTTATAAACCACAATACAAAATATTACACTATATGTGAGTAAAACTATATGTTACACTATATGTCTCAAAAGTATAATCGCCTGGATAATTTTAAAAATCTGATATATGGTCGAAATTTCCCACTGTATCACAACTGTCCACAATATAATTGAAAATTATCAACAACGTATTACTGTCACTCAACTATCCACAATCAATTACCTGCATGAGGGAAAGGGAATATAATTTTTGTAGAAAAAAATCAAAACAGTAAAAAGAAAAAAAATCACTATCCTGCTTTGGGATAGCTACATGATGCAATTTGTCAACTATCACTTAGCGGTAGGGGAAGGAGAAATCTTTGTTTTTTTGTGAAAAGAACGCAGAAAATTTCTCCGCAACCTGTTTTGAGATAACTATCTGATGCAATTTCTCACCTATTTGCAATCACTCGCCGGTATCTGGTGTGAAACGATCCTGACGTTCTTGAAAAATACGCTGAAAAAATTTCACTAACCTGCTCTGGGACAGCTACGTTATGCAATTTCAACTCTTCAAAATCTTGACTGATGCAGGTGGTAAATAAACAATTCTACTAGAGTTGGTGATGACTACATGAGTCGAACGCTGAGGAATTCCCAAAGAACCAGATGCACTTTCAACTTCTTTAAAGTGTTTATAGTCCAGAGGTTAAATATATCCTTTTCACAAAAGAGGTGTGGTTTCTGCTTCTATTCTGAGACACAGCGAATGAGATGACTCTTTTTAAGAGATCTGCCAGCGGCAAGGGCAAACAGTGATTCAGTTCAATAACAAAAGTTTATTGCGCTTGCTGGTCTCGTGAGGCATAACCCTTTAGTCAAAAACCTCATTTATTACTTTCACCTGTGTATAATTTATAGAAGAGAGCTTTGGATTCGTTGAAAGATGGGAATATCGATAATTGACATAAACGTTTTGAGCTGTGCTGAATCCATTTTGACTTTTTTGTTTTTCAATTACTTCTATTAGTTCACTCTCTCTCTCTCTCTACCTTATTCAAATCTTGCAACTTAATTTTCACCCACTTCCTGAGGTCGGATTCTTTTGAAATTGCTATTGGGCTTGAGGTCGCATGCGTAATGTAATATTCAAATTAATTAATTAGCTATTCACCATTAGTTTTAATCAACATTTTTGTATAAATCCTGCAAACATTTAAATTAAACATTTATAAAAAACCTGTGATTTTTCTTCATCAGATAAAATTTGTTCTAATGTTCCAAGGTAATTAGAGAGTGACACAAATTGCTTTTAACTAATTTCATCCTAAAATGCAGGTAAGCTTTCAACTGGAAATTCATTAATGATGGCTATCTCTGCTGAACCATGCTTTTTTTTTAATAGTTTACCCCACTTTTCGCCGACACTTGAAATCCCCTTCCCCCTTAAATGTATCAAAAGGTGTGGTTGAAACTCCAAAACAGTGGAGAAGGAAATTTCTCTTCGCGTCGGCGAAAAGGGGATACCATTAAAAGGTATCTCCAATTTTTAAAGATATATATATATATATATATATATATATATATATATATCAATATTTTTTAGAAGCTTTAAACCTTCTTTAATGCTTTTCTCCCCCCCCCTCCTCTTCCAATTTTATGCTTTTGCTGAAAAGTAGGTCAAAAAAGAGTTTAAAGGTGAATTTATTCTTAAATAATATGTTTTTTACTCCATTAACTATATTTTTAAAAGTTAAATTTAAGACTGTTTGGTATTACGGTATTTTTTCTCTCAACAGCTAAAAGTTAAAAATAAAATATAAAACAAATAAATCAAAGCAAAAATTTAAAAATGTGCAATAGTTTTAGTTTATTTTTTTAAAAGCATACAACAAAAAATGTTTCAATCAGAGAATGGTACTCTCCGATAGAAACAGTTCCGCTGTAACTCTTATATTTTTATAGGGGATGTCCAAAAACGATGGCATGCTTTGTGGGGGGCGGGATGTATGTTGAATTGTGACACTTTGTGACATGGAGGAGGGTGGAGGTAGCAAGAGTGACATTACTTATTTGAATAAGAATATATGCTTATTAAAAATAGCGTGACATGGGGAAACAAATGGGAGGGAGGTGCAAAGGGAAAGTATGTCCCTTTGTGACAAAGGGGGAAGGGACTCAAAAATATTGAAAAAAACAATATAGCATCATTCATGGATAGCCCCAGCTGGAATCGAAGAATGAAGCGGCAGATAAAATGTAGCATAAGGTGTTGTGACACGATTTGCCGTTTTTTTTTTCTACTTCACATCTCTTCTTTAGAGCGATCGTAAGTAACAGTAGTAAGTCAAAACTTTCTTTTTCTTGGCTGGAGGGGATGTTTAAGTTGTTTCAGTTGAGTTTGTAATGACTTCCAATTAAGTTAATAGCTTTTTGAAGTTGATATTTTAATCATATAAGAACGAAGCAGTATGCCTAACTGTACCGAATTCTTGAAATGGCTGCGACCGTAGATTACATACAACAGATTAGAAACTTTGATACCAGCTTGAGTAAGATTCTGTTTTTGTGTAGTATTTAAGGCAAATTACTTTATTGATCGGGAAAAGTTGGTACGAAATGTTATTACAACTAAAACCCTGTAATCTGCTCTGTGTATTCAGGGCTTTAATTACAACTAGTGTCGGAGAAATTAACTCAAATGTGGACAATTGAATGGTTGTCTGGAACATCGTCGGATTTATTATTTTTTTCCTTCAGAATATGTTTTTCGGTGAAAGGATCCTGGTTAATTCGCTAAAAAACAAATTTGGTTTATCTTTACCTTTCGGAGGAAATTTTTTATTACAGTGAAGCAACATTTGATGTATCACTTTCTTGGCAGCTTTTTGAATTTAATTGCGCACTCAGAAAAAAACTCTTCTTTAAAATTTGTTGGCTGTAACACCAGACCATTCAGTTGTTTAAAATTTATATATTTCTACCTATTGATTTTCTGAGTAGACCGTGGAAAGTCTTTTGTGTGCAATATTTAAAATGAAGCGTGTGGCTGCAAAAGAAGACATTTCCAACAAAAAAATTTCTTAGGAAAAAATCAACTATCTGCAGAGTTACGAAAAGATGAGTAAGAATAACTTTTCATGTTTTACTGAAACCATTTAGGGGACCATTTTGAACACTTACTATCTCGCGTTGTTGACCATCCTGAGCATTGCATAAAAAAACGCATTTTTGAGAAAATTTGACGTATGTACTTTGTTTAAAATATTCGATTTTGATAACTTATTTAAAAAAAAACTCATTTGATGCATAACCACTTTAATTGTTTATTTTTAAATTAATACAAATCCATCAAATTGTCAAAGTAAAGTTTTAAAGAGATTTCTATCTTTCCCCATTGTTTTTTTCTACCTCGATTGGTTCATTTTGATTGTGTACATAATCCATTTACTACAGCGGCTTCGCTTAGTGCTCTTTCATGTTTACTCTAAAGACAAAATACAACTTTTTATTGTGCACGGATGATTTTAATATGCTTTGAATAAGATTTTCGTAAGTATCGATATGGTTTATTAGAAAGTGCTTGCATTTATATCCATCAACTTCGTTTCTTCATCAACCTTTCATGAATTAATTAAACTGATGTTTGTTAATAAGCTTGGATTCATTTTATAGCATACAAAGTAGATTCATTGTTGAATTGAAAAAAAGACTTGCTTTATCTACTTGATTCAAACAGTAATATTGTAATTTAGGGACTTCTCGGCACAAGGAAGAATGATAGATAACTGTCTAATACATGAGGATTTAATCATTTATTTTTCAGAACATATTTATTCTTAAACTTTAGTATCGCACAGTGAAGGGTTTGGTTTGACTTAATAACACCATAACAATGAAAAGTTTTTTCAGAAATAACTCCCCTGCTCTGGAGTGACAGTGGAAGATAGAAAAGTGAAGCAAGGGGTATGTTGGCTGAGAGGACAGTAATATTTCCTATACCGGTTCCTAAAAACAGGTAAAACATTAACATTACACGGCGTTATAGTCACAATTGTCTTTTAAATAGTTACCTCTTAACAGGGGAAGTGCAGTCTCACAGACCGCTCAAAAGTTTATCCCACCACCCCTATTTTATTTTCAGTCCGATTGAATAGTTTTTCCCAATAGCTTTTGTTTTGTGACCTTGAATACCCCCCTTACTTATCAGCATCTTTTGGCCAGTGCATCTGGTTTAAATTTTATTGCTTTCTTTAGAAGCGGTCTCTGAGACCGCACCTCCCCTTCAGTGTTAGAACTTTTGGCTGTAGTAGACATGGCTCTTAACGTTAGAACCGCGGATATAGGTTCATTTATCTTATCCGCGTTATGTGGAAGAAATGAAAAATATTCTAGACGAGGTTGAGAATTGTTTAAAACGATTGACTGACTTAAAACGAAATAAATTGTTTGAAACGTTTACAAAAGTTACGCAATGATGGTCTAAGGACACTAAAGGCTTAATTATTCTTGGAAATACGACGTGAAATACCAATAGTTAAAGGGCTGTCAAAATTTTCTCGTAATGTGAGATAATCAATTTTCTGGTATTAAAATGTCCTGTATATATTAAACAACTAAAATAAAATCATTAATTGATAATAGATTTATTTTCATTACGAATAAGAAATTATTTACTGCAGCATATGATTTATCTCGAAAAATCTTTAGGCACTTGTTAAATTTCCTCAGAAAATGTATATTTCAGGTTAAAATTCAAAAATATTTTTTTGCTGTGCAAACAAAAGTACAAAGAATATTTAAGGGAATTTACAGGAATTTATCTTATTTACACGATTTTAGAAAAAAAAATTGAAGTAGAGCGGTCTCTGAGACCTCACGTCCACTGGTATGTCCTAATTTTTCACCTCCCCTGTTACGGGTTAACTGAAATGGGCATGATCAGCAGCAAAAACCTCGTAAGGATCCCATTTGTAACATCTGATGGTAACTCAACAGAGATGTACAGAACCAGACCCCATAGAAACCTTAAATACTAAATTTTGACTTTCAATGGTCCACCATTTTTGAGTTATGAAATATACATGTACAGAGTGACCTGACAAGAAGTAACTTGAACCCACATAATGCATAATAATTTTAATGCCAATGAAAACATTACGACCAAACTTTAAAATAAGTATGAATACATTATTTCATTCAATATAATTACAAATATTCAAAGTGGCTACCTTTAGCCTTAACAAATAGCTTTAAACGAGTTACAAAATTTTCAGCAATGAGCCGAAACTTACTGATATTTTATCCCATTCCTTACATAAGGATTTCTTAAGGGATGCCAAAGTTGAATGAAATTTAACACACACCCCTGTCTCCAAAACCTTCTTACATTAAACGGCATCAACGAATCCAATCTGTAATGGTTTGTGGTAGAATATGTGCTAGTCCGAAAATATCCCTTGTTTTTGTTGATCAGGGGATAAAATTAATCAAGAAATATAGCGCAATCTCATTTTGTAAGATGTTCCTTGGTCGCATAAGTTCTTTGGAAACAAAAGATGGACCTTCCAATAGGATTTCGTATCTGCACACAGAGCTAAGGCACTGTGTCCAGATTGGTACAACACACATACCGGACTTAATTTGACCTAAGAATGGCCAACGTATTCTCCAGATTGGAAACCAATGGATTATTCTGTATGGTACATCTTGGAGAAAAGGGTGTTTCCTAATTATCATAAAATTTCGCATCAGTAAGAAATGCTTACGCAAAGAATGACAGAAAATATCAGTAAGTAAGTTATGACCCATAGCTTCAAATTTTGTGACACGTTTAAAGGTCTGTACTAAGGCTAAAGGTAGCCACTTTGAAACTTTGTAAAAATATTAGACCAAATAGTGTATTTATATCCACTATAATATTAAAATCTGTTCGCGTCCGTCTGTCTGAAGATCGATCTTCTCGAGAACCACTGCTAATCGGGAGTCAAACGAGATACCGATCAATTCGAATTTTTCCAAAGAAAACAATAGGACCAATTTCATAATTGTACGACTTTAATTAGCGGAGATATTAATTAAAACGTTAATTAACATAACGCTATTCAGGAATTTTTATTTCTTTCCTGTTGCCATTTTGCATATGGGTGAGCAAATAAAATTCTAATAATTGTGTCAAAAGAGATTTTTTTGGCTGCTGTCCAAATCTTAAAACAACGTTTCCATCTAGAATTTCATTTTCAATTAGTTTAAAATTGGTTGCTCTATTCGGACATTTATCGTCTGTCCTTTCTTATTTTTTCACATTCAACGTTCTTAACTCTTTTCAGCATATGAAAAATGTTTCTTTAGTCATGTTTATTGATTGAAGTGTAAGTTTATCATTCACCGGCCTCATATTTGGGTACATTTAGGATGTGCGACTAATTATGTTTATTTTGTTGGACTTTTTTCCGTCACATGGGTGAGTTTTCGAATTGTAATAAATCTCTTTTTCCTTCCTGTTTCGATTTTTGCAATACAGTTTGTATCGTTAAAAGAACACGTTAAATTAAGATTGTTTGGATTTCTTTAAGTGAAACAGAGTTGAACAAAAAATATTGTTTTTAAGGATTTTAACTAAAGCTTAATTAGAATTTGATGGCTTGATATTAAATTAATGCTTATTGGTATTTAATAAGTCTTGGTGCTTTAGTTTCACGTAATCAACAAAAAAAGTGTGTGTCATTTTATGTAAAAAGCTGATTGTAATTGTACATAAATATTTCAGATATATTCTATCAGATTTAATTCAGTTTAAAGTGAGCACATATTATAGTTGAGAATGCATATATTTTCATCTTTTGTGCTAATTGAAAATACTCATAACTTGTATTATTGATAAATATGATTAACGTTAAAGAGGTTTTTGCCAAAAATATGCTCTACTGGTGTTTTGCAAACCTTGCATTACGCGTAATTATTTACTCCTTAGCCCTTTAGAAACTGATGTCAGAATAATACAAAAACATCAATTGAACAGCTCTTTCATTTTTTAAGTAGCCCGTGCAACGCCGGGCACGCAGGCTAGTTTATTAATAAGTTTGGTCGCAATTTTTTTCATTGCCATTAAAATTAGAATGTATCACGCGTGTCCAAGTTATTTCTTGTCATCTTGTACACATTCGCACGTAAGTACACACAGACATTATTGGAAACTCTGATAATTATCTCAGTTATGGTCAAAATGGATATGTCAAGTGTCCATACACTCGTAGATACTTTTATACACATTTACGCATGAGCCGAAAAAAATACTCATTATACGTTCGTGGCGATTAAAATCGACATTGACCGAAATTTAAGGGAACTTCTTTTCGGGAGTACAATATTTCCTGTATTTCGTATAAGGACGTAAACGTCCAAATTTTTTGTTTTTACAAATTTACAACACCTATGAAAATTTTAAAAAATAATAATAGGCTTTTTTTATCTAATAAAATAACCTTAGTATTCATTTTGTTGAAAAAAAGTTTTAAAATATTGCATTTTACTTAAAACGAGAATAACATTAAATTTCACCAGTAATTTCAATTTCTTTCTAATACTCGCAAAATCAAAAATTTGCTACTTGCTCAAAATATAAATTTATCGTCGATCCATTATCGCGTAAAATAAAATTTTTTACTACACAAATGAGCAATATATTGAGATACAATTAACCCAAAATATAACCATCCACCTTGTTGAAGTAGCAAAAAATTTAGGTCTAACTGGCTTGCACAGCCTTATCATTCTTTCCTCCCCTTAAATACACTAAAGTTTGTGAAATGTGCGTGCTTTAACTTTAAAATTCTTACTTAACTTAATACATCAAAAAAAAAAAAAAAAGAGAGAGAGAAAATTTTGACCTCGCCATTTTCAATTTTCATAAAGAACATATACGCCAAGGTAAGAAATCCTGCCAATCTTCAGATTTTTATTTTGAAAATTGTTCAAATTGTATAGGCCTGTATAAAATCTCAAAGAAAGAAAAGTGCGTTCTTGCAAACGTTTAACTTCTCCCTCCTAATTATAGTAGGATAAAAACTTTAAAACCATTGTAAAGCTAAAGAATAGAGCTTTCTATTGATATATTTTATGACTTTCTTACGTCAATTCAAGGTCATAAAAACAGAAAAAACTTCCTATTTGACCCAAAACTGGTTAAATTACGTGTTTTGACCGGCGCAGTGGGTCCCTGGGGTAAGGAGGAAAGGAGAGGGGTTCGTTAACTGTTTTTTGAAGTCAAATATTTTTGACCGCAATTTTAAATTGAATGACTTTAAATAGTTTGGTATGTGACGTAACATGTTAGATATTTCAGATATACCTTAAAAGTGGACATCAAATGAAATGCTTTGGTTAAGAAATAATCATATTCATCCCTACCTTGGCAAATGGAAGAGTGTTGGGAAAAGCAAAAGGTTCTTTCATGTTGTAGTCTCGCACTTTGTTCTCGAATTCGGTGTATGCCTTATCATGGGGTGGACTTGGTACTATGACTAGCAGTGAACGAGCTGCTTTCATTGCCATGTCGACTAGATGTTGGCGCATGTCCGCACCTGAAAACATAAAAGAAATTCAAATTATTACATATTTCCATAAGGTACCGTCAATGGAGTCGTTTCAACATTTTAAAAGTATTTTTTTCTGAAAGAGCATGTTTAAAAATTTAGGATCTGACCATTTTAAAAATAATTTGTTTAATTTTAATATTAAAAAAAAAATATTTAACTCGGTGCGCTTTCATTGTTTACGCTTCTGCCGATGACATCACAAATGATGAAATGCCATTCTGTGTTGCCATTCGCAGAGCAAAATATTTAGTCCGCATCTTTACTCGCGAATATTGGCAACAATATGGTTGATAGCAAGCGTAGAGAGCAATATTTCATTCGCTTCTTGATTATCATAACGTGGAAACGTGGTGGAAGGATGCGGCAAAGTGCATTATTTGTGACGTCATCAAGACCACGCCCTGTTTAAAAAATCGGACATTTAAAAAAATGAATTAAAAAAAAACTGTTGGAAAAATGAAAGTATTTTCTGTGTCCTTGTTATTTTTTCTGCTATTCTATCAATTTCAGTAACTAAATGTAGTACTTTTGACTGAAGGAAACAACCCCATTATGTGTAGAATTCCAAATTAATCACAAATATTTCTCTCAGTGCATTAAAGGGCACAGTGGAACCTCGTCCCTCCGGCTCTCGTTTATCCAGAACTGCTGATTATCCAGATCAAATTATAGCATTGAAAAATACATTCACATTTGTTTTAAATTAAGCAAGAATGTAACTGCAAAAAAACCATGTCAGTAATTGTGAATCGCAAGGAAACGGTGAATGAAAGAAAAAAAAACCATTAAATGAAACAAACCGAAAGGCAAAATTTCGGAAAAAGAAAAATGAAGTTAAATGAACAGAAAGGGGGAAATGTCAACAACATTAGAAAAGAAGTTAAAAGTAAACAAAGTAAGATAGATAAAAATTAATGGAAAAAATGAAAATATGCAAAATAGATAAAACTGAATGAGAAAAGGACAAATTATAAATATGAATGCCAGACATTAGAAAAATACGGAGCAGCTTTAACATTATTAACTAAATTAGAACTACTGCTGAAGATATGGGAAGATTCTCAAAAGTCAAGATCTGATGAATTGGGGCATTTTTGGATAATTTGATAAGAGCTAAAATCGGAAGTGTGATTCGAATTCTATCACTGTTGGGCAATACTAGACTTGCTTAATTGTTCTTATTTGCACATAATTTTGATGCTCTTTGAAGAAAAATTTATAGCACGCAGAATCTGTCCAATATAGTCAAGATTGCAACTGCGATCAATTTAATAAATTCTACAACAGGGATTAGGATCTTTAAGAGAAGAGAATGAAAGTATATTTATAGGAGAGAACACCACCTGTAATTGGAATTTTTGTTCTTTACCGGGATTTTTAAAAGTGGATCTTAATTAAAGTTGTGGCAATTGATAGAGACTACCTGCCAACTTTGATTTATTCCATCTATAAAATCTTTCTAATAAATCCCCAACTTACATTTTTTTTCAAAAAGAATATGATTGATTCGTCTTTTTTTTCCATCTGTGCAACAGTAGCAACCTTCTATTGAAGAAAAAATATATCGTTCATATTTTTCAAAATTTGGTCTTTGTTTTCAATGCTTTCATAATTAGCAGAATGCATTTTTTATAAATACATTTTCCTAAAATTGATATTTTGATTGATTTAAGGATACGTTAGTAACAACCAGTAGTGTAGTTTTTAGCAAACTGCGGTCCATATAACCTAGTTAAAAGTTAAAAACTCACAGATAAAAGGAAAAAAAAACTAGGAAATTTTCTCAGCTGCCAGAGAACGGTAGTGGCTATTTTATTAGCTACTTTTTAAAAATAGTAGTCCCCCCCCCCCCGAAAAAAAGCTAAACAGTATTAAATGAAAAATACTTGAAACTAATAATCTTTAACACATGAGCTAATGTAAATATCATTCTTTTTCTTTTTTTAATTTCTTACAGAAGTTGCAATGTTTTTTCGGTCAAAAACAACTTACTAACAACAAAACCCTGATGAGATAAATATCAAAACAAAGTAAATGTTAGTTTTTTAAAATAAATTTTCTTTGTCAATGCTAGACTTAATAAGCAGCCTTTCGAACTGAAACACCTAGCTCAATTCTTCCTTTCATGAGCTATTTTTAGGTATGATGCTCGTCCAAACAAAAGGGCTGCTTTTTTTCCCTTCATGTATTCAAAAATGTTTCACGGGAAACATATTTTCTGATGAAAGATTTGTTGAATTTTTTGGCAAATTTCAATTTTTCAAACGTGCCGTAATTCAGGGATTTTGATTTTTTCTAAATTATCGATAAAGAATTTGTACGAATATAATTGAAAAATGCCGCAGGGATTTTAAGTGTGTAATTGTTGTAGCAAAAAAATATTAGGTATGACTAAATAACGCAAATGTTGTCGGCATTAAAGCTATTTACAAAAAACATTTATGATATAGACAAAGTTATGGTTTAAAATTTTGTTGCAGAAAGTACTTCGTTTAAAATTACAAAATGTGAATTTGCTGTTTTCACAAGCATTTGAAATCCCCCTCCCCCTGTAATATATCAAAAGGAAAGGTTGAAGCTAAAACACAGTAGTAGGGAGGAAAATTCGCGTCTGCGAAAAATAGGGGACACCAAAAACCATTCTGGTAGATTAACTTTTCATTCAAAAAAACCCGATGTCCTTCTTCTCAAATTTTTCATGACGGTTTTGACATAATAGAGTAACTAACATGTACTGAATATTCGAAGGTGCACATAAAATACATTTTATAAACGGTTAAAAAAAAATGCTGGTGCTCAAAACTTAATGGCAGTGCTCTTCAAGAAAAAAGAAACTTCAAAACAGTTTTACGATTTTAAAATAATGAAGTAAAGTATATTAAAGGCCTGCAATTTCAGTAAATTCAATGTCCGAAATTTTGCTGTTCCACTATGAAATTTCCTTGGTGAAGTCTCCACTAAATTACACATAGTGAAAAAGCTGTAAAACCGCAAAGTACATAATAAGCATGAGCTAATCAAAAGAAGTAATTGGTTGTCAAAATACATCCACCATGTTATTGTGAAAGTCCTGATTTGTCAGGGAAGCATATTTCAACCTTCAGAATCCGTGATTTATTATTTGTTTCCCAGTCATAAATAATTGAAGTGATTAGCCAAGTGATTAGCCAAGTCTAACCTCAAATGCGAACCCTTTTCTATAAAAGCAATTTCCTCTGTAACAACCAACAATAATCAGAAAAGTTATGATTCTTTCTAAAGACATTTAAGTGTTTAAGTTGGAAAAGTCTAAAATATAGGCAGATTTACGGAATTTAGGTCAGGAAAAAAAATTCCCATAATAATATTTTATTTTCACGTCCCTTGCGTAAACATCCTCAAAACCTTTCGTGAAATAAAAGCATCTTGGCACGATCGAACAGGGATGTAATTAGGTCATTTTCCAACAGGGGCCAAGAAGTACCTCAGGCGTTCCTCCCTCCAACCAATAAAAGTAACTGCTGCTCGAGAAACCTCATCTAGATCAGATTTCAATATCTTTCCCGCCTCCTATTCAACGGGGATGATAAATGTCTTGTTTTGAAAGTATATCTTAATTTACAGAAGTTTTAATTTTTTACAATGAAGATACTTCTGAAACATCTCACAGTCGTAAAACATTAATGTATGAAAAGCTTACTGAGCACATTCTTTTACTCTTATCAAAATTATTTCAATTGCAAAAATATTTTTATGAGGATAGCGAAATTTATATGTGATAAACCAAAATGAATATATTACTGCTTTGAAACAGGATATTTAATTTTGATCGAGAGTCTAATACTACTAGGAAATGTTTTAAAAGGCATTAAATTTAAGTTTACATTTAAATTCGTTTGCATAGTTATTAAAATCGGAAGCGCATCCTAATATTCATATAATTGTAAATTGCAATTGTAATTAAAAAAATTAATTCATTTATTTAAATGCGTCACATTGCAGTAAACTCGCAAATATCCACGAAATAGGGTGGCATAGTAACTGCGGGTAGGCTAATTATGCGAACAATCCGCAGGATAATAATAATATGATACAAGTGCATGCAAAGGCTTAAATACATTCACAGCATCCCCAAACATTTAAACTATATTAACAAGAAGTTCTGTCTAGAACTAAATGAGCCTACTTTTCCGTATACCAATATCGATTTTCTAGTATCTGATCAGTATTTTCAAAATTAGCTAAAATCGTAAATTATTTCAAACACATTTTTTAAATATTTTAAGCTGATTTCGAGGAATAAAGTATGCCTCGCTCATCTAAAGAAGTAGATACGTAAAAAATAAATAAAAGAACAAATAAAATAGCAGCACCTTTTAAACAAAGCAGCTAAATACATTTTTTCCATCAGAAAAACAATCTTCAACCGCTTTCAAAAAGGAAAAAAAAATAATAAAATTAAAATCTCATTAAAATAATCATATCAAAAAAAAAAATCGTTTGTTTTTCCCCTATTGCCAAAAAATTTTTTAAGAATGAATTAATGTACTTTCAAAAATAAATAAAAACAATAAAATGTCAACTTAAAGAAATAATTTTCATTGTCGAAAAAAAAAATCTTCTGCGCATATCTTTATGTAAAAACATAAAGGACTCCGCCAAAAACTGAATACATAAACTAAAACTTTAACTTGAAAATAAAATCAAAAGATATTTAAAACAACTATTTCACAGTAAAAACCATGGCTGTGGAGTCACAGTCGTAGTCCATCTGATTTTGGGACAAAAGAGTTAGATTTGAGAGCCGAAAGTTTTAATTCAAAGACTCGCAGTTGAAATCGGTCATTTCCCCCAAAAGTTCGCAAGTCTGCCAATATTTGCATAGGCGGAGTAGGACTTATAATTTGATACAGGAGTCGGAGTCAGAGTTTAACATCCAAGAGTCAGAGTCAGACATTTTTCCTCCGTGCATAAATGTTTGCCAAAGCTGCGAAGTCAGATTCAAAGACGGGAAATCGGAGTGCAAGTATTTTTCGGGCACAGGAGTCGGAGTCAGGAGCTCTAAAATTATCGGAATCGGAGTCGGAAGTAGGGCGTCAAGAGCTATTTCCAACAAAGTTTGTTTGAAGTAAATCCGTGTGGAATTGTGGAAATGAGATGTCTTCGCCGAGATCTTTCTAACAAAAAAAATTTGTTCGAATCGGACTATTCATTCAAAAGTTATTAGGGGGGGGGGGACAGACAGACAGACCGACCGACAGACAGATCGACAGACATTTTCACCCATCTCGATACCCTACTTTCCAATTTTTAATTTTTCAAAATTTATCTAACTATTTTATTTATTTTTGACTTTTTTTGTTTTTCAGGATTTTTTTAAGATGCATTAAACCTTCTTTCATGCTTTTTCCTTCTTTCTCTGACTTTTACTGGGAAAGTAGGCTAAAAAGTTTATAGTGTAAATAAAAAAAATAATGTAAAAAGGTTATTTAACAGAGTTTTAGATAGGTAAAAACGTTTTGGATGTCGGGCTAATCTTTTTTATTATTTCTTACCCGCTTTCATATGAAGGAAAATATATACCCAAGGATCCAAAATCGACTAACAGAAAATATCTAACTTTTTTCCCCTCAACTTATACGCTTAGTCAAAAACTGCGCGCTAGCCTGGTTTAGCAAAATTCTACGGTTTACAAAAATCATGTATTTCTTAAACAAATAGAGATAGATATTCAAAACACTCGAAAACTGCTGACATCTTTGGATGTTTTTCTGGTCAGGGTATCTGAGTTTGTAGTTTTATTGGTGTAAAAAAATTTTGAGCGCTTTTGAAAACAAGGTGAAAAAGTTAGAAAAATAAGAGTTTTTGAAAATTGTTATATCATGAAGAGTAAGAGATTCATCTGCGATGTTTTATGTATGATATTTCAATATACAAAGATGTTCTTAAAAAATATTAATAAAATTATGTATAAGGGTCATTCTCTAGAAAACGTAACTTTTGAACGCAAATATTTTTTACTTTCGAAACCTTTTGTTTTCTTTTTTTTCCATTCTTACATGAAAGTGTTACCTACTAGAAGTAACCATAAATAATGGTCCACCTAAGTTCCAATTATTTAACCTATAAATAAAAAAAATAAAAAATGCCTTGTGTGTTCACGGAAATAAAAAAAAAGAAAAAACTTTTAATATTTAAAAATCGAGGCCAATTTAATGTCAAAGTAGTAATTTTGTTAATTGTGCAGACTATCAGCTGGTTTAATGATTAGTGGGAATATAATATAAGGCTCTCTTAATTAAAGTACGGCTTAGTTAGTAATTTCAAATCTATGTAAAAAAAATAGTATTTAGTGAATTTGAGTATATACTGACAATTTATAATTTTAGTACAAGGCCTATTATTGATGTATTTCCCGTCCACCAGTTACTTTCACCTCAGAAATAATGACATTGATAAGGTCAGTCACGGAGGTGAGATTCACGGAGGTGAGGATTTTTCCATTAATATAGGCTTAATAGATACATTTTTCATGGAAATTTTTTTTTCGTTGCTACAATCTGCACATATTAAGTACATAAAAACATGTTCAATTCTTTTTTTACACTAATTTACATCCCTGAAATTCAAGTTCACGGATGTGAGAAGTCAGAATAACCGCACTTTTTTAAAGCAAATTCTATCTTCTTGCTTTCTGACAAAAATCTCACAGCATCAACTATGGCTGAAAATAAACAAGGGGACTCCCTTGTATCATGGAAAATAAAATTTGAAGTCATTACTGCCACGTGTTACTAAGGAATGGCATTTTGTGTCAAGGTAACGGAGGTGAGAATTTATTGTGTGACATGACTTCTTGTCCTTCTAAAACGAACTAAAATACAATTTAATTAAACAAGTTATTAAGCAACATAAACAGTCACACAAGCTATATGACATGCAATGGAGGTGAGAATTCACACATGTTGTGAACCACAATACATTAAAATAAAAATTATTATTAAAAAATTGTTGGCTGTTTTAAATATACATTTTTTTTTTGATGAAATTGAAAATCATTGTTAAATGAATTGTTCCTTAAAGTTTATGCCATTTTTTCTCCAAAAAACAAATGGCACTGATTAGCGAAGTCTAAAAAAAATTCAAAAATAAGATCCTTTTCAAACAAAACAACGTAATGTCTGATAAAATCAAAACTATCAAGTAAATCTTTGATGCTGCGTAAAGTCACTTAAGGATTTAAGTTGGAACAGTCAAAAATGTAGACAAACTCAACGTCATTTAAGACAAGAAAATAATCCCATGATTAATGTTTCCTTCTAGCGTTCCTTGAGTAAAAAAAGCAAAACCATTCATGAAATAACCGAATCTAGTCACGCTCAAACTACAAATCGAATCAATTGAAAACTCACCACTGGTGAGGATACTCGAATTTTGTGGTTCCAACTACTTTTCATGATGAATTACTATTTCACATAATTTACTTACAAGAATACTTTACGTCAATCGACAAATTTTTCTTCGGAAAACTTCACATTCCAATATATCTTAGCCTTATCCGATTAGAGACGGTTTTCAGCATGGTAGATAGCTGCAATTATAGTCTCCCCCCCCCCGGAGGATGATAAAAAACTACCTCTAAAGTCATCTATCTCCTGACAAAAAAAAAAGAGAAATCTATTGTGTGACTCGCTTGTTACCCCATCCAGAGAATACAGCTGTCACACCAGACACCCCTCTCTTATGTGACAGATCATTCCTCACCCGGTTATGGCTCAGCTGTCACATTAAAACCTAAATCATTGAAATGGTTAAAACTCTTTCAGAGGAGGAGTGCATTTGGAATATCAATGCTCCACTCTTTCTTCTAGTCATGCTGTCAAAACTTAAGTTCTGATTAAATTTAAAATTAAGTTATGATAAAATTTAATTTTTTTAAATTGTTTTTTTAATTTTTGAAGGCTTTTTTTCATAATCTTAGTTTGTATTTAAAAGTGTAAAATAAAATAAGTATGTGATTTCTCTATTGCAAAGCTCAAAAATTGCAGGTAATCTTGATATTGTTAAATTTAAATCAATTCTTAAACATCCCCAAATTTAAAACCATTTCGAACATGTCCCTTTACTGTACTGTACGGCATGACCTCGAGAATCATAGATCTAGACCAAAATTTGATTTTGGTCGAATCTTACTCCATATTAGTCCAGGGAACGTAGTTTGAGTGCATAGGCCCTAGTTCAGCTTAAACTGTAGTCCAAAGTTGTTAATTTGGCTCCAGGAATGCAATGGTATATCCTTTGGAATTGACCATTTTTACTTTACTTACTATGGCATTGCACCCTGTTTCCAACTGAATGCATTCACAATATCGAATAAACACCCCCCCCCCCTTTCCTTGCATAAATTACAACAAAAAGAAGTGTATCTAAAAAAAAGAGGATACGCGGCATAACGGAAGAAGAAGAAATTGGGGCTTTTGACTAAGAGCTGTATTATTTCACAAAAAACAGAATATTTTAACCCCAAGTGGCAGCTCCCTCAAGAAAAGGCAGCTAGATTCATTTAGCAGAACGATTTAATTCATGCCAGTTGGGACGCAATGGTATTTACACTTGCTTCTGCACTTTTCTGGCACGTGGAGTTATTCGTATACCTTGATTTTGTTTAACTGTTTAAGAAAAATACACTAATAACCAGACGGACACACAATAAGGATTACGGATCTGGAAAAAAGTTTGGATATGGCTCAAGTCACACTGGGACATGAGTTTAGGTAAAGTGGTTTGATCGCATAGCAGTTGGACCATCACTGCAATTGGAAAGAAGCATATAGGACTAAAAATTATGAAGATAGAGGTGTTTCTGAATAAAACAGGACTCGCGGTTTTACGGAAGAAGAGGAAATTGATGCTCTTGAGTTAGAGCTCTATTATTTCACGAAAATAAGAAAATTTTTACCCCAAGTGACAGATCCCTCAAGAAAAGGCAGCTGGGTTTATTTAGCAGGACGATTTAATTCATGCCGGTTGGGACGTGATGGTATTTAAACTTGCTTCTATGCTGTTCTGGCAGGCGGGGTTTTAGTATGCCTGTCTTTGTTTAAGAGTTAAGGGAAAATATACTGATGACCAGACGGAAACACAAAAAGGGTCACGGACCTGGACAAAAGTTTGGGTATGGCTCAATTCACATTGGAATATGAGTTTAGGTAAAGTGGTTTAACACCATAGCAATTGGACTATCGCTGCAATCGGAAGTAAGCACCTAGGACTAAGAATTACGAAAACAGAGGTGTTTCTGAATAAAACAGGACACACGGTTTAACGGTAGAAGAGGAAATTGGTGCTCTGTCTTGACTAAGAGCTTTATTATATCACGAAAATAAGAATATTTTAACCCCAAGTGACAGCTCCCTCAAGAAAAAGCAGATTTATTTAGCAGGACGATTTTGTTCATGCAGGTTGAGACGCAATTCTATACTTTTCCGTACTTCTGTATTTTTCTGGCACGCACAGTTGTTCGTATACCTGACTTAGTTTAAGTGTTTAAGAAAAATATGCTGAAGACCACACGAAAACACAAAACGGGTCACGGATCTGGACAAAAGTGTGGATATGGCTCAATTCAAACTGGGATATGAGTTCAGGTAAAGTGGTTTGAGAGCATAGCAATTGGACCATCGCTGCAATTGGAAAAAAGCATCTAATACTAAGAATTACGAAGACAGAGGTGTTTCTGAATAAAACAGGACATGCGGTTTTACGGAAAAAGAGGAAATTGGTGCTCTTGAGTAAAAGCTCTATTGTTTCACGAAAATAAGAATATTTTTACTCCAAGTGACAGCTCCCCCAGGAAAAGTAAGCTAGATTTATTTATCAAGACGATTTAATTCAAGCCATTTGAAGCGCTCTCCCAACACATATGCATTCATTTTCATTTTATTCTAGATACTTACTTCCAATTGCAGCAATTGGGAAAAATAAAAGCAAATTTATGATGTTAAAAGTTTGATACGATAGAGAAACGTATAATATAATACAAAGAAAATTTATCGTCGCCTCAAAACAATAGTAAGACATCTAATCCCAGAAATAAAACTAAGATATCCTACTGTTGCTCTAAGGCGAAGATATACTGATCCCTACTAGGGTGGTTCAAAAAAACTTTTTTTCAGCTAGAGTTCAGGACACTGCCTAATTTTTTTTTAGACTTACTAATAGTACTATGCTGTAAAAGTTTTAGCTTCTTACTCAACTTTTAAGACGGTGCTCAATGACCCTTCAATTTAAAATTAGCCGTAGCATAGAAAATGCCAGAAATTTAGAAACATTCAATTTTCCCAGCTGCAGGGCCGCGCCGTCCCTATGTGCAAGGTCGTTCAATACACGACGGCGCCAGAGTCAAAAAGGCGCCGATTTCTACCGATCAAAAATGCCTCAATTGGAAGAAAAAAAAATCTCCGATCAAAAAATAAAACTGAACTTTTCAGTACATATAAAGGTGGCGAAGAAATTTTACTGCTCATTGAAACAAGTCATCCGTCTCGCTGTCTATGTCTAAAAAGAAACATTATTGCCTTGTTGTGTCTAAACATGCTTTTCTAAAGCGCAGTCTTTTACAATGAAAACACGTGATGCTAATTAGTGCATACATTCGCATTTTTCTTCGTAATGTGGAGCCGTGAATAATACTATTTCAGTATGTCTATAGCACACAAGGTCGAGCATACGAGGCACAAGAACTTTGCTATTCCCCAATTAGGTTCTTGTGCTCAATGGCGTAGCCAAAATTTCATTTCGGAGGGATTCCGATAAAAAACTATCTAATACCAATCCTAACCCTCAAATCCGATTTTGCTAAAAAAAAAATCCTTTAAAAAGCTAATATTTTTGATTTTCTACACGTTTTTCAAATGCTCTTAGACCATGCTTTGGCTTTGAAGTTGCTTCTTATCAGGAGGAATAAATGTCTTTAGTCGTAACGTCATCTTTTTGTGAAATCATTGCATTTTTTTATGAAAAAAGGAGGAAAAAGTGTAGGTTTTCAAATTCGATTGAACCTTGCATTATATAAGAAGCAGAGGAAATGTATAGAATTTTACGCACTCAAATTCGATTTTTTATATATATATTTTTTTACTTATGTAGAAAAACTGCATGTAAAAAATAGATATTTTCTATTTTTGAAGTTTCTTACTCACTTCGGGGAGGGTCCCGACTCCCTGGATCCACCCTTGGTTACGCCACTGCTTGTGGCGAATATGTTGTATTATAATTTGCATAATACGTATTTTTGTGATTTTTAACTATTGTTCGAGGTAATTCGACAGCTTCATGATATCATACCTAAAAATATGGTTGGCACAATTGCATATTATTTACTCGTGCGTAACATTTATTTTTGTAGACAATAACTTAAAACATTTTAATTCCGTAAAGTAACGACTTGAGCATAATTTCTGGATTCTCTACCCTTCCCCCCTTATCTTCAACTATTTGTGCATTAAAAAAAGAGCTTTGGACAATGTATTTATTTGTTTTAGATATTAAATTTAATTTCTTTTTATTGATTCTGTACTTTATAGAATAAACTTATTTTACAAGTGAAATTTTAAATTTCAGTTTTTAAAGTGGAATATCCTCAATTTATGAATATAATCAGTACCCTGTTGTCATGTTTTGACAGGCATAAAAGTTTGATTAATTATTCATCAATTAGAGATTAGGAGATATTTTCTTTTTCTGAAACTCATTAGCATATCAGATGAACTACTGAACCTGAAATAACTTCGAGATATGAAGCAAAAATGTGCACTGTATTCCAAAATGTAATAGTTACACATTGTTTTTTAAATAAATTATGCTTCGAACCATTTTTTTTCACATTATATTTGACTACAAAACCTCACTCCAAGTGTTAACTAGATTTTTCCGGACTGCCACTGCATAAAAGCGCTCAAAAGAAATTTGCACGACTCAAGCTTGGCGCGGGCCTGCCCAGCTGTTTCTTTTTCTTTTTTTGTTGTAAATAATCATTTTATGGCTATGTATATGCATAATACTCGTATATATTATATGTAGCGTTCTTTTTGCATTTCAATGTATTTTTTTAACCCCCCTCACCATACTGATGAAGTTGGGGGGGAGGGGATTGAGCACCCTCTTTCAGTTGAAATAGGAAACTAAAAATCTTCCAGTATATTGCTATCCACAAGTCTAAAAATATTGAGGGGTGTCCTGGTATCTAGGAAAAACTTTTTTTTACATGTATTTTTGAACCACCCTAGTCCTTAGATTCATATTTAGGGAACTCGACAGAAAAAAAAAGAACAATACGAACACAAAAAATGACATTGGTATAAATTTGGTCAAGTATTCTACTAACAGCATGAGCGAATATACTTACGCCAAAAGTATTTAAAGGAACTGTTTTCGGCATAGGCTTCCAGATCAATATAAATAATCACATATTCACCAGTATCAAGTCCTTTTTTCATCTGAAGCATCGTCATTAGCTGAATCAGGTCTGCAGTTCTCCCAAAAAACACATAAACTGCAAAAACATACTAAAATGTACAAATGCAGAAGTACGAAAAAAGCATGGAAACAGGATACAGATAAGCAAATATACAAAATTTGGAAATAAGATACAGCCGAAAGAAAATAGGAAACAAGCATTATTTTGGATTGAAAGAGTTTCGTACTTTATAAGATAATATAAAGAGAATGTATGTATAAGAAAATAAAGTAACTTCAGGGGGGGGGGGATTCTGGGCATTGTGAAATTGGCTAACATGTTTGCTCTTTCCCTATAAAGTTTTATAAAAACGTTCTCTGAAGTAAATGTAGTACAAATAAACAGCCATTAAGCAGAAGGTTTATATTTCCTTCCTTTTTATATTACACAGGAGTTTTGTATTTCGATGCATATGTTTATTACGCGTATGTTTGATTTGTTTCCTGTAATTACAGTTCATAGATTGGATGTTGCAGGGTTTTTTATGCAGGGTTGAGGAGTCGGAGAGGAAATTAGCGACTTTGCCTCCGAATCTGAGATTTGGAGCTTTAGAACCTTCGAATTCCCCAACTCCGACATCTTTACCCCAAAATTAGCTGGACTCCAACGAAAAAAATGTCAAAATCGTTGACTCCCGATGACTCCTGTGTCCCAAAATCATTCCGACTCCGACTCCACTGCCATAATTTTATGTACATTGACAGCAAAAAAAAGAAAGAAAAAAAATCCTTCATTAGGCTCAATTAACTACCTGGAAAAGACCAATAAGTACGGGTGATATTAAACATATAATGCATTGAACCGCTCTGAGTATAGGACGATTCTAATAGCAGGAGAATTTGTAAGTACCTGAAGTTCGGTTTTTTTCCCAAGGGATCTTCCTGGAGTGGTGTCATGCTTTGAAAAAAAAGAGGTTCGTGAATTTGTGAGTTTTTGAGAAGCGAGAAGGAGGAGATAACAATAAGTTTGCGTTCGACGAGCTCAACTGGTAGCTACCGGTTAACCGATCACATGACAGCAAATGATCACGTGCATCAATCAACAGCTTAAAATGGTAACCAGTGCGGTAACCGGTAGATGATAGAACGCTGCGGTTAGTAACCAGTTACTCACCGCTTGACTGATTAGGTTCGTCAAACGCAACCTTTGTGTGATATCACTCACATTGGATATAAGAAAAACATTTAAAAGCTATTAATAAGAAACATTTATGTAATGTTTCATGTTTTAAATCTTAGCGTTTCTTCTGTTTCTGAAAGAGAAAAAAGCTATTTGCCTCTGGTGATTTTCCTTTTTATGTTCATTGATTTGTTTTTCGAAACATTAATTATCTATGCGGATTAAGGATTAAACAAACTTCAAGTTAAAGTTTAAAATTTGCAGAGCTTAAAGTCAATTTGTTTATAATTATTTTGTGTTCATAAAATCAAAATAAAATTTATACACAAACTTGTTTCAAATTAAAAAATAAGAAAAAAAGGTCAGCTGCTATTTCATATTAATATTTAAACAGTATTGTATATGTTATGCTTTTGTGGTAAAACTTAATAAGTTGAGTTTGTAAAATAAAACGAGCATTATCTGCTGATATCTATTTTAATTGTCTCGTGGATTATTCACGAAAACAAATATTTACGGCAATCTTGCCAGTAAATTCCGTAAATACCCAGAAGTTATTCACGGCTGTAAAGCACGTTTTCTCCTGATTAATAAAGCTGGTCAACAAGGTTTCTGTTCCTCATTACGTAAGTGGTGACTTATATATTTTAGGGGTCGCTGAAAAAGAAAAGGACAGTAAAAATGTCCCATTACCCACAGATTTTTAAAAAATCCAAAATCTTTAAAATCTCCATTAAATGACATTTGTTCAATACATGTACAATATTTTTGTCATTTACCTTTTTATAAACAATTACAAAGCTTAAAACTAGTATAAAACACACAAAATATATATTGTTTAAAAAGCTGTAGAAGAATGGAAGAGATTTTTGATGAAAAAAATAATGATACATGTAAAACAAATTCCTAAATTTGATTGTTTTATGTAGCTGTAAATGCCTTAACTTCGGATGCTTTACTATTGGAACTAACACAAACTTAAATAAGATATAACATTCTAATAAGATTTCAACAGCAAGCCCGAGCATATTAATAATACACCGTCCATGATATTTCGCTCTAAAGCTCGCATACCACAGCTCCCATACTTTCTGGGACGAAAAATTCAGTGACATTGAACATCCTAATTTTTTGAAATTTTTTAACTTGTCTTTAATTAATTTTTCATAACTACGACTTTTATTATTTCGTAAGAACTGTGTCACAACATTTTTAAAATCAATCCATGCTGGGTTTTTTTTTTTTTTTTTTCAAAATCACTTAAACTAGCTTCAAAATTTTGATCCCTCATAAGCTTTCTTATCTGTGGTTCAATGAAAATACCCTCCTTAATCTATACATATAATAAAATAAGATGTTTGTGAGTGTGTGTGTGTGGCGCGCTTTCCGGGAAAACGGTAAGGCCTAGAAAGATGAAATTTGGTATACAGATACAGTTTCTGCCGAAGAAGTGCACTTTGGGCTTTGATTTTTGATATTTTAATTAGAAAAAAAGTTATTTAATGTTTTATGTATTTTTTTGCACTTTTTCGTACTTTTTACCTCACAGACCCCGAACCAATCGCACCTCACAAATATTTTTGTACTAAAGTGTTGGAAATTCAATTTTAAATATGATGAATGAAAAAATTTTGAAAATAGATCATTTTTTGTATTTTTTATGAATTTTTGAAAAAACCTTCAATTTGCATTTTTTCCTGGGTTTTACATTTTTCTAATATCATCCTGCGAGAAGTATCAAAGCCTCATTTCTAATGCCTCCTCTACACTCTTGGACGAGACCACGAGACAAGACGAGATCGAGAATGTGGATGGAGGTCTTCCCTTGGCTCGTGGCGCCTCGCCTCGTAATTGTCTCGTCTCGTAGTGTCTCCGTTTTCTAGCGGTAAACTACACACGAGTCAAAGGAATATCCCGCGCCATGATGGCGCCGCCATCTGTTCGCGCGCGGAATATTCTCCGTTTTTGTTTTTAGCAAGCATAGCTTATTTCTTCGTTCTTCGCTACTCGTTATGGCTGGTAATATTGTACGGGCAAGTTGATTATTATTTTCTGCTTTTTATTTAATTTTATAATTAACTATGAAATTAACTATGAAATGTTGTTTCATTTTAGTACATTTCTATGAAATATTTAAGGTTGCAAAACTCTAAAAATATTAAGAATTCTTAATCAGGCTTTATAATTATTTGTAAACTTAATTCTCAGATTTTATCTTAATTTCGCCTGTACTTTTAATAATTCACCTGCACTTGAAACAGCATTATTAAAATGAGTTAATTCAGTTCAACTGCTTGAAAAAAAAAAAATGTTTTTGACAGTACTTTTGACAGAAGCATTTCGAAGGGTTTTTTTTTTTTTTTGCCGCACAGTGTAATTCAATGCTATGAAAATCATGAGTACAGATCTTTATATTTTATTTTTATAACTAAATTGTATAATATTGTGGCCATTTTTGGTTGTAATCTTAATTTTTAAATTCACATTTGTTGTCATAAAACAGTTTCATAAAAATAGCGGATAAACATATTTGTCAACCACCATCTCTTCTTCCTCGACTTCTTTTTTGCCTTCTTGGTGTTGTAAATGTGTAGGTAGTTGTATGTAAAAAGAATACAGGCACCTCGCAAAATCTGCATCTACTTCGTGGTCCATTTTGTAAACAAACAAGCGGATTGACAGTTGAAACGCGCGCGAATGCTCGTGACATCACCGGCTTCTGCGTGCGCAAACACCTCGCCCGAGAGTGTGAACGGCTCTCTCGTTCAACGCTTCCCTCGCCATGACGTCACAGATCTCTCGGCAAAAAAAACCTCTCGTGCTTTTCAGGGAGAGTGTGGAGCAGGCATAAAATTTAAGTTGGTAACAGTAAAAATTTCTCCCTCTTCAGAAGAAAAAAGTTCTTAAAAATACGCAATATTTTTTTTTTTTTTTTTTTTTTACAATTTTTTTAATGCGAACACATTATATCTTTCTACGCATCGGTCGAAAAAAGCATTCTTCAATCTTCTATGCCTCTGACGTCACTACTTGGATTTCGATTCGATATTTACGACGGAATCTTAATCGCAAGCAATGTTTATCTTTTTTTTTACTATATAGCTTACTTCTACATTTTATGACGTGATGACCACGTGTTTTTCCGGCAGCGCTTGCTTTTTTTCTTTCCTTTTTTTTTTCTTGTTTAATTTAGGGAATGCATTTATTTCATTTTCCATCTCCCATCCCCCCCCCCAAGCTGGACGTTTTGCTGTTTCGATATTACGTTACATTTCATAGTTGTGCGCATTTAATTCAATGAAAACAGCGAGATTTTTTTTTCTTTGTCACTTACTTTACTTTGTTACTTTTTGCACACTACGGGGAGTTTTGGAGATAATTTTTTTTTTTTTGTTCCACTTAAATAAAATAAGCGGTTTTTTGAGTGATCTTTGTTTTTATTAGGAAATGAGCGGGGAGGTTAAAATAAATAGAGATGTAAAAGACAATTTAGAGATTGATCGTAATGGTAGATAGTCGCCGAAGGCGGCAATCTTGGCGTAAAAATGTGAATGGCACAAAAAATATAGAGATGGATTGATTAATACTGCAGCCAAATTTGTTTAAACAGCCGCCGAAGGCGGCAAACTTGAAGTAAAAAGGTAAATGACAAGTTAGCTAAACAGCCGCCGTAGGTGGCTGCTTGCATAGAAAGGTGAATGGCGTAAGAAGGCGAACCAGCTGGTCGCCGCAGGCGGCCAGTTGTTGCATAAATGAGTTATGGGAACTGTTCCTACAAATATTGAAATCCACACCCTTTTTATCCATTGATTTGACGAAATTCTTTATCAATCCTAACTTTATGTGTAAAGGTGGGGGAATATTTTTTTAACCGTAGAGAAGTCGCGCTTCGGTCGATTCCCCGTTCGTTGTCAGATATTTCGCTCTATCCCACCATCCCTTATTCCAAAAATGGGACCCATCTGTGTAGCTGAAGGTCAGATTCTCCCCAGCCCACACACTTAGTTCTGAAAATTTTCTTCGGTATTTCAAGGTAGCATAGTTTTTGGAAATGTATGTTGGTCATTTGGACCAATAGCGCGCCATCCTAGTCAGGTGTCATTTTCTCCCCGGCACTTCCTTTCTTCTGCTTTCGTCTCACGGATCGCTACGGCGGGTAAAAGACCGAAACGAGAGCTCTAGCGTAACAAAATGAAACGCGACTTCTCTAGGGTTAAATCGATTAGAGGAACGTTTTGCATGTTTTTTTTTTTTCACCTGCAATATATTGTTCGCACTCTGGCCATTTCTTTTTCGATATAATGTTCATGTATTGCCCTGCTGTTTCAGTCAACAGAAAATAGCAGTATATTGTTTAATTAAGTTGCAGACCAATGAGAACGGTAATTACTTTAAAAAAAAACTACCCATATGCTCCAATCATGATGTGAATAGTCAACTTCATGAATCAATATATATTTTTTCGTAGGATTCTATCATTAGGCAAGAATAAGCCATGGGAACCGAAGGCAGAGCATTTCCACGCGCCGAAAGACAACTTCAACTTCCGTGCTCTTGCGTGAAACCGAAATGATACGGAGTCCCTAGCCCCATCTGCTCAAAATGGCATATATAAAACTTATCAAAGTGAATTCGGTTTTTACTCTCTTGTTACATGTTCTATCGCTGTAGTGAGTAAAAAAAATATGTGTCAATGGATCAAATGCATGTAAAATAAAAATATTGTAAACTTTTAACTGTTATAAGATAGCTTGTATAATCCAAAACTTATAAATGAAATTTTTTTAAGTTGGAGGGTGATAGAAAATTTTTGCTCTTTTTCAGCACCTTGAAATCTTTAAGAAACACCCAAAAATCCATTGAGGAACAGAAAATTTGTTAAAATTTGTTTTTCAGTGTAATCACTAACAATATTGGTTGATATCCAAATAAAAATCCGAGTTATATAGAGAAATGAGGAATCGTATCACAAAAATTTGGTGGCCATTTTGAATACGCCATCAACGCCGCTACAGGGTCAGAAAGGTTTGTGTGTGTCCCGACTTTTTGTATTCGTACATCTGTACTATCTAAATTCAAAAGGGCTCATTGATTTCCGGATGTTAAACCTTTTTCAGCTACCTGACCCCACTATAACATTATGTTGGAAGTCCCAGGACTAAATTTTTAAAGTGTGGTCTTGAAGTTTACAGAAAACCGACAACATAAATAAATAAATAAATAAAATATACATAAAATTCACATTACCTCTAGTAGATTTGTAGGTTTCTTCAACCACTTTAGCAAATGCGTCGTTGCAGCATGGCTTACCATCTTCGCAACATACATGAATATTTGCATAATAGATTATGCCTTTGTGATTGATGGTGAAGTTGGGGTAATGAGACGCTTGCTGTTCCAGGCTCTTCGCTATTGTCATGTAAGGGTTGCTTTGTTCTGATACGATGGAGAACTTCCTCCAACGGTAATACCTCAATAAGCCAAGTATGGATCGGACGACCTGTAAAAGAGCATTTTGTAAATAAAAAATAATGTGATTAAAGTTAATGCCCCATAAGCAAAACTAGCAAGTAAGAGCCAAAAGAATCGTTATGGCATCTACACTGCATTTGCAGAAAAGATAGACTGAAAGTAAACAAAGTGTGCCAGAAGGTTTGTCGCTTTGCCACTTTCAGGGATTTTCTCTCGAATTAAGAAAAAATAACCAATAGTATTTCACATTCGCCGTCCGTTTGGCATCAATTTGTTCTTGGCTTAGCAAAGGCTCCTATATGTCCGAGCCGGCGCATCAGCTTAAGATCAGGCTTTTTGGATCGGAGCGCGTGCTCGAGCGGTTGTCTTTTCTGGCGAGTAATCGCGTTTGGTGATTGTTCACTGTGAGCGATTACTAGCGGCACGTGAATTGTTTATTAAATAAAGTATTATTTTCAGCAAATTTGGCGAAACCCGAAACTTTGCTGTGGTAACTCAAGCATCGCAACAATGAAAAATCTGATCCAAAATAGCTAAACTTAGCTGATGCGTCGGCCTATCTATACAGCGGCTCTAGGCTTATCCAAATACATGTGACGTCACAAAATAGTGCATTTCTTTGTTTTAATCTATAGTTGGGGCAAACCTAACCTGCCAGCATTGCGGATCATACGCAGATCCTAAACACAGCATGACGACACTGCCAGGTTAGGTTTTCCCAACTATAGTCTCTCTCCCTCATAAAGGCAGAGTAGAGACTGAATTTTATTCCTTTTCTAGGGTCATCTAATTGAAACTGCGGTTTACAGAGCTGGAGACAGTAAGACTATTATGGATCCTAAGAATACCTTCATGCTGGCAGCTAAATTGGATTTCAGCACGTATAGGATTTCACATATATAGTGAAGTACCGAGACTGGAGCATTTACGTTATGCTTATTACTCAGCTTTTGGAGAGTGGTAATAAGCTTGCCTAAGTGTGGAGTCAATTTATATCCTTAGAAATGGATTGATATCAGTTTTATTTTCTATAAAAGGCTATTTCGACATTATATGCTGTTTTATTATATGTTCACGTGTCAGAAGTTAAAATAATTATTCCATCATGTGAGATTCTGTTATTTTTACGAGAAAACGGTTCTATATTTCTGATGCTTGCTGTAATTTATGTTTGTAACAGTTTTTTTTCCTTCTTGCATCAATTAAGACTGACTTATGTGAAAATATTATAAACGCACTTCCCGAATAAACCAAAATGTTCAGTAAGTTACCGCCCTATTGCCAGGGCTAAGGCAGAAATACACCGCCAGCTCAGTGAATTCCAGCCGAGGACTGCGGTTTCCTGCTTATTAGCACTCATCAGCCCGGCATAAGAGTGACTGAGCCGGAGGTGGAGAACCTCTTAAGGAAGCTAAGAGTGCCAAACAAACTGGTAGCTAATACAGAATTAGCACTGACCAGACGAGTAACCGAAGCAATGGTTCGGTTCAACTCGAAGATTGAAGGCAAGGCATGCATATGTATTAGCTACCAGTTTGTTTGGCACTCTTAGCTTCCTTAAGAGGTTCTCCACCTCCGGCTCAGTCACACTTATGCCGGGCTGATGAGTGCTAATAAGCACGAAACTGCAGTCCTTGGCTGGAATAGACTGAGCTGACGATGTATTTCATGTAAACCAAACTATATTTGAAATTAATATTATTAACAAGGGGTTTTTCTCTTATGTTTCTGGCAGTTTCATGCGTGAGAGACTGGCATCTTAAACTTCAAGGGATTACAATTCGTCATTTTGGCTTTGCACATTATTGTTACCATTCCCCCTTCCGCACACAATTCAAAGATAGAACATTAATGACTGAACTAATACCAATAAATGATTTGTAAGTATCGAAATTTGTGTTTTAGTCATTTGCCATCTACCACAAATTGAAAAACATATTGTATATTTTAGCTTTGTTGTAGAATGATGTTTCTCTTATTCAATCTTCCAATTTATTTCAGTGATACAAATTTACAAGTGATTGCGAAACGTCCTGCAAACAAGGAAGGAGAATTTCTAAAAAAGAAAAAAAGAAAGGAAATTATTTTGAAAAAATATCTGGTGTGTGTGCTCTTAGGTTCTTGAACTTGTGTCAAATTTATGTGTTTTGTATTTGTCCCTTCTCTGGATTCTTTGAAGCTTTCGCATACTTTTACTCGTTCATATCCGAGTTTTTGAAGCATAAGTTAATTCAGACAAAATGCATAGATTAAAAATAAAATAGTTGAAATTAATTATGACAAAAGTTTCCTTTCAAGCAAACTGGATGGCCACTTTAAAATAAAACGTGATTTTTGTTGAATACATTCCATGCAAGCAAAACACTGTTGCTAATTTTTCCCTCTGCGTTCTTTGCAATGACTTGTCCCAATTAAGTACCGATTCACACCAATTCTAATTTATGCATGTAAATAATGAACTTCGCTTTAGAAAAAAAAACATAGTATTTTAATTCATTGAGGTTTATTCTTATCCAACAAGTTTTCGTTCCTTATTTAACTCTGGAATACATTTCTTTCAGTTAATTAAATAAGGGGCTAAGCATTAAATAGATTTAGGAAATCTCCATCAGTTTTTCTGCTCTGATTTTTTCAATTTAGTTTCTTGAACATTTCTTCAAGGTACTACATTGAACAGTTTAGGCGAAATTGTATCGCATTGCCTTACGTCTTTTCTGAATTTAACTGCTTTACCAGTTTTGTGGAGTTTCGATTCAGAGGATGCTTTTTTATAAATATTTCCAACTAGGCGGACGTATCCTGATTCAATACTGGAATACTTTGATGTGTTTATAACTGCTCAAGATGAAACTGCTCAAATGCATTTTCAAAAATCACAACGGCCAAATTAAGAGAGAATTCCTATTAATTACTTTGTTCGAAGCTTTATTTAATTAATAAATATAGTCGATAGTTATAAAATCATTTATTAAACTTACTAATTCTTTTGGATGTCCAACATTTATTTGTTTCTCTACGTGATTTCTCAGAGCTTTCATCAGTATTTTATGCAGAATTGATAGCAATGCTGTTTGGATAGTAGTTTCAAAGGGGAGCGCAGTTATGTGTGGGGGCAATCCCCTCAGAACTCGTGGTTTTAACACCTTTCCATTCCTAATAGGCTGTTTATAAATGTAATAATGAAAGAACTCGCACCAGAAGACAAGTTTTTGCTGCCCTAGTGCGGTCTTACATGTTTTTTTGTCCCCCTTCTTTACAAGTATGATTATTTTTCCAGGTCTTAGGAACGTAACATACTAATATATACTTATTAAATACCTCCAGAAAAGCTTCAATAGATTATTAAAAATAATCTGTTTGTCTAATTCATTTCATCTCCCCTCTTAAAATAAAATTGTTTGAGAAACTTATAGAAAAATGAAACGAAACGCCTTTATTTTTTCGATGGAATAGAGCCTTGAGGTAACCATCATCACTAACGATCCTAATTTGTGGAAAATATCAATTTTGATAAATACATACCCAGCATATTAGCACGCATACTTTGAGTAATGAAGACCTATATAATGATAGAAAATTATGCAGTAATTACTAAATGTTCTTTGCGCGATGTCCGTAGGTATTTATTAATTGATATTAATGATATTCATATGAATTAATTTATTCATATGAATGAAAGTGACTCTTGGTGTTACCCTTGGCCGTTAAATCATGCACTACATAATGCTTTACAAGAACTGATGTTAAATTTAAAATTAAAAATAAAACGACCCTGACTGCCATATCTCATATTAAAATTATCCACACAAGATTGAAAATTAATGAAATTTAAATACATTTAACTTTTTTCTAGGGAACATGGTAAACATTATAAAAGACAGATTTAATAACACAGATAAACATGCAAAAACTGGTAAAATAAGACAGTTGCAAAACAGGCACCAAGAGAGAATATTGAAAAGCTTTCCCCATGTAATGAAATTAATAGCACGTATTTTATTAGTTAATATGTAGAAATTAGCATCCGATAAAAATGGCATATCATTCAGCTTTCTATCTTTATCGGCCAACAGTGAAATAATTACCAATGGTGTAAATGAAGGCTTGGGATTGAATTTGGAATTTGCCGAAAACAATTATAATTCGAGTTCAGTATAACTAAAGTTTCAAAAGAATTCTACTAAAAGCAGAGGAATTCGTTCTTTCGATTGGTATAAATAGTTTTAGCATACGAGTATGCTTTCAATAACACATTTGCAATGAAAAACATTTTCGTGGTGTTAATTGAGTATCTTCATCAAATAAAATTAAAATCATCCAAAGATGAGACCCAACGAATAATACTCTCAATTAAGTCGTCTCTCTAACATAAAAATAATTATCAAAATCGGTTCAGCCGTTTGGGATCTACGGTGTCACAGACACATACACATCAAGCTTATGAGCCCCTTTCTTTTTGCGTATGAAGTAAAACTATAGCCCCTTATAAAGACCTTTAATTAGTAAGTTTACCTATTAATAAACAATGGGGTTGTTTCCTTCAGTCAAAAGTAGTCAGACTTTTAGTCACTGAAATTGATAGAATAAGCAAAATAATAATAATAATAATAAAATAAAATAACATGGACCCATAAAGTTCTTTCATTTTCCCAACAATTATTTTTTAATTATTTTTTTAAACTGTCCGATTTTTCATACAAGGGGCGGTATTGATGACGTCACAAATGATGCTTTTTAACGCATCTTTGAACCGTGTTTCCACGTTATGATAAATTGGAAGCGAATTAAAATTGCGCTCTACGCTTGCTATCAAACATATTGTTGCCAATACACGTGAATAAAGATGCGAATTAAATATTTGGCACTGTGAATGGCAACACGGAATGGCATTTCATCATTTGTGATGTCATCGGCAAGAAATGTAAACAATGAAAGCGCACCGATTTAAGTATCATTAAAAAATATTAAACTTAAGCAAATTGTTCAAAAAATGGTTAGATCCTATGTGTTTAGGCATGTTCTTTCAGAAAAGAAATACTTTTAAAATTTTGGAAACAACCCCATTACATCATTATTAAGCATCCCTAGATACGAGATGTTTTTATATTTGCTGATTGTTATTTAAAATCTGTAAGTCAGAGAAGTAGTACGTCAGAGGAAAAAAAAATACATCTATAAAACATATGTTAAAAAATAAATGACAGGCACATTACTCAAGCTCGAGGATAATTAAAGTTATAGATTTTCATCAGCTTACATACGCATATCTGTGCATATTTTAAATGCATTCATATGGCATTTTGCAGAAACGTATAGCTTTCCCATAAAAGATGTACACCTCCGGACGACTAGACCGTAATTTGAACTCAAGAATTCAAAACTTGAATTATTTTTTTTTCCGATTTTATTTTGATTTTCAATGTCATTTTTATAAAAGAAAAGAGAACAACTCTTTATTCTCAACAACATTTTAAAAATGAATTTCAATGTAAGTTTGTTTCCAGTGATAAAATCGTATCGCGGAATGCAAACAAAACGTAAGCAATTTTTAAATCCTTTTCTGCAAAATATAGAGCATTAGATATTTTCTAATTTGAAACGGAGGTAACAAATATTAGTATTAAACAATCGTATGGCAAGCCTTTTGATATCTGAGAAAAACTAACCCTAAAAAACTCATAATAAGCGGAAATTAAAAAAAAAAAAACTTTTTTTCTGCCCAGATGTTTCTTTACGAGACTGCACTAAAATTAATAGATTTTGCTAGTTACTATTGATGCACTCAAGCAACCTCATCTGTAGCTTCGATTACTATTCTGTATGCAATCAGTACAAGCAAAGAAAATTCGAAAATTTTAAACAAAATACCCTTTTCTAAAATTAATCATAAAATAAAATCTTGGTCACAGCCTTAATGTGTCTGTATTACAAAATAATGAAATGTCTCAATCTAAAAAGAAAAAATAGGTGCTTTTATAATGTGTCTTGAATTTCCCCTTGGGCCCACTTTTAACTACCTGGCCCTATAACTTAAAAAAAAGAGGATAATTGTCTGATTTTTTGATTGTTTGCTTCACATCCCATTCCTGTACGCATTTATGATTACAATTAAGCAAATTTTTCCAAAAATTTGCAACAGTTCGTAAAATTTCAAATTTCATCAAATCTTGCATGGAAAAATGTGTTTCTAAATACATTTTGCCCACTTTTGCCATGGAATTGACATGCGGCCAATTAGGACGAGTCAATCTGATTGAGGGGAAACATGAGAGATTTGAAGCACGTGTTTCGTTCTATCAATGTGCTGCTACTTAATTCAGAAATTAACGCACGTTTGTCATCCCTTCAAAGTAATAGATTAGTCCATTTCCGCTTGCAAACCGGATGTTCACTTTTTCATTTCATCAATGGTCAGACGTTATAGAGGTTTTTCTTTCTTACTTTCTTTTTTGCGTGTGTGGGCTTTCTTTACCTCCAATCATGCAACAACTGAGTTACAGACATTTTACACTACGGAACTAACATTTTTACACTAATTAGTACCACATACATCATAATGTTTTTTTTTTGTAAAACAAGTACTTTATTTCTTCGGTATCCATTCGATTTGCATAATGACTTCATTATTACACAATTTCGTTACTAGAGTAATTTTAATAATCATCAATACCTATCTGTAACAGTAATAGTAAAAGAAAGCTAAGATGCGTTTGACCAAGATCAAAAGTAATTAAATGCCTACACACTTACATTAATATAACATTACAACTTCCATTAATACTACATCATTATGGATATTTCCCGCAACAAAATTATTATTAAAATAATAAATAGCAACTACACTCCTTTCGGGGAAACTTTTAATGCACTTTGGGGATTAATCTAAAAAAAACCTGATAGTTTGAAAACTTTTACCTGTTATTATCTTAAGTATTGAATCTAGCTGTGTTATAAAATTCGACTTTATGGTGAAAGCAAAGACGTTATTGAACTAGTTAAGAATGTTTCTCCTACTATCAAAAAAGTCAAGGGTTTTATTTCGATATATTTCAATTATAATAATTGGAAATACTTATTCATAAGATTTTTTCATTCTCTCGAAGAAAAGAGTCAGATAAAAAATTAGAATCTTAGGCGACGAAAAGTTTTTCTGAGATGACCAAACATTTTATTACTTTGAGTTTGTAAGAAAATTCAATGTGATCTGGCTCACCGATTCAATATTTTGCAAAGAAAAACTCATTAAATTTAAAAAACAAATCATATTTATACATAAATATAGAAAATAAAAGAAGGACATTTATAACACTAATGGGCTATTTCAGTTATTTAGACAAATGTAGAGTCCGTAACATAACACTTTTCTTTTCATAACTATTCAATTTACTGTTAATTAGCATATTATTTTAATTTGTGTTTGTCTGATGGAAGAACAAACTCAACATAAAACAGTGTGCTAATCGAACAGTAAATGGCTAAAAAAGTCATGATACAATTGTCCAAAATACCGTGAAATGACATTAATACAAAACGATTTGATGGTGTGCATCACATGACTTCCTTTTACTCCAATTTAATGTCATTTTCTCATTATTGGCAGTTTTAATGTGATTCAACAGTTTACTCTCTAAATATCAACAACAGTGGCCAAATTGAAACCAGATTTAAAAAAATATTTTTTTTTTAAATCACCAAATTTGTCACCATGTTGGCGACAAAACTTGGTGACCAAAAGACTGGCGATACACAGCCAAGTGTCCGCCAAATTATAACACCACTTGCGTTTACATCGAAATTAACAATGATTTCCCCCCAAAAAGGGGAAACACACCCCTTTTGGAGCATCCGAATCCAACCAAAAAGAGAGGTGCACAACTAGACCCCACTAGGAGTCAAAGTACCAAAATTCAACTTTCTAGGACAGTCCGTTCTTGAGTTATGCGACATACATACATACGCACATACGTACATACAGACGTCACGAGAAAACTCGTTGTAATTAACTCGGGGATCGTCAAAATGGATATTTCCGATGTCTGTACGTTCCTAGGCATATATCCACGTGTGGTCGGGTTGAAAAATAAACTCAACATTCATTCGAGGTCGAAATTAAATGGAAATTAAGGCCGATTTTTGAGTGATTTTTTTTTTTTTTTTTTGCGAATACAATACTTCCTTTTTTGTAAAAGGAAGTAAAAAGAAGCCTTCCGTTTAGTGTTCAAATCAATTTTCAGTTTAGAATTCCTTTAAAAGATATAGGTACACTATAAATGTGTACAATGTTTAGGTGTCATTCTGTTTGCGTGTAAATCGGAAACTTTCTGATCTGAACTAAATTCCCGATTACTAAACTATTCAATTATTTTTATATCAGAGTACTCATGCGTTGGACATTAAAAATACGTTGTTCAGAAGAAAAGTTGAAAATACTTATGTGGGAAAATTTTTACAAGTGTCGATATTACTTTACTTAGGAAATTTTACTTTACTAGAAACTTTTAAGGCAGCAGAGATAGTGGAAATACGCATAAGAGGTTTCTAAACGTTTCTACATTACGGCACCCTTTGAAAACTTAGACGGCGCCCAAGTCTTTGCATTTTAATATCATGAACATTTCGTGGCAAACCTCCTATCTTTCTATTGCACCCCAGAGTGACACTTTGGAAACTGTTGTGATAAATTAAAAATTACATTCCTAATGGATTTTTTTTCTCTCGTTTTGAAAGAGCTACGCGCCAACCCTTTTCTTTGTATGTAACTAAGCCACTTTTGTTCTGGATATTGTTCTACTTTAATAAAGCCTTTAAGGATTGAATTTCAGAGTATGTTTCTTCCAAAATGGGAAACTGGATCAAATGCTTCCTTCCCCCTATTTTCGTTCGATTAAACCTGCAACACCTCCGAACTGATTTTTTGGTCAATCAATTTCTTACCAGACATGGTAATTTTAAGTATTTCTTGCGTAGATTCAGTATTTTTATTAGTAATGTGTGTGATTGGAGCCAAGACAAGGATAACCCAGGACACCTGTTGTTTAATTGTAACCGTTTAAGAGCTGTTTTTTTTTCTGGTCTCCTGTTCCATCTGCTCTAGTTCAGAGCGTTGAGACTTTTAATATTTTAAAACGTTTTATTTGTTCAATTGTTTAACTTGAATTATTTGTGTGTTTTTCTTTTTTTACCCTCAAATTTTTATTTGATTGTTCGTCTGCTGTGTTTAATTAATTTTGTGTTATTTGTGTTACTGGGCGTTTTACCTTCTGACCCTATGTGATACTATGTGGTGCATAGGGAATTTCTTTTTGTGTCTAATTAAAAAAAAAAAAAAATGTAGTCGACCTTGCAATCTGGCACCTGGGATTAGTCGAACTCAAGCAATACAATATTTTCTCCAACACATTTTAGGTGCAAAATCTTCAGAGTACAGTTGCTTTTGTGCAGAAAAAGTGGTCAGTATCTCTTCACTATCAAACCCACGTCGCCTGAGCAAAAGGCAGCCATTTCATTGCTTAAGACATGATATAATGTAGTACTTCCAACAATGGCACAAGAGGCGGTAAGCAACAACCTAGAATACTTGGTTTTAAACCGTAATACAAAATCTTGTGTGGTGTTTCGTAAATTTTAAGATCCCCTCCCCCAATTCTCGAAACTTAATTCTAGTTTCACTGTGCTTGTACTAATTTTGCTTTTTATACTGTACTAGCTGTACCCGACGCGTGTTGCTTCGCCAACAAAAAAATACATCATTATACTGATTTTCATGACAATCGGTTGAACGGGGCAGAAGTTGCTGCTCTGCAGTGCCACCTGGTGGCGAGTGGCTTCAATGAGCATATTATGCACCTTCTACGTGGAAAAATACATATATATAGCAATTTTCATAATAATCGGTCCAGGTATCAAGTGAAGCCGTGACTATACTCTAATTCTGTACTCACGCAGTTTGCAAGATCAATCAATCGCTAAAAATATCAAATAGAAAAAGTTTTAAATCCCCCCGTTGCATGAAAAGCCATAAAACAGTAAAGAAAGAATTTATTTGTTCAAACTCAAGAAAAATGGCAACAGCTAACTTCTTATAAATGAGATCTTTCACGCGAATTAATTTCTGCAGCCGATAATTTTATTCGTATTTATCCGATGGATTATGACTTAAATTGGAATAAAAAAGGAACTATCGATCGGATTTTTTTCGAACTAGTCTATAAACATTCCCAGTACCAAAAATAACAAACGGTGAAAGTTTCATCCAAATCTGCCGGGTAGTTTTTGAGTTCATGGATGACATACAGACAAACATTCATTTTTATATATATACTGTATTTAATGAAAGAGGACTTCAAAATCATAATAATGTGGGCCTACGCAAGAAACAGTATTTTGTCAGAAATTAATTCGCTTGTAGGCCATTCCATGACAAGGAACGGGACATTTGGAGTAGTTTTGTCAGTATATTTTGTTTCATAAATACTAATAAAACATGCAAGAAATTTTATTTTTTATAGCAACAGTAAGAATTTGTCATAAGGAGTAGGTAGAACATTAAAAAATATTGCTTTTAAATAAAATTATAAAAGAATATGCAATAATACACACGTGACGGAACTGGAGTCGTACGTGTCCCATTCCGTCACAGTCATTTTATTGCATGTCGTTCATTTATTTTCTTCAAACGGACTTAAAACAAATCTTTACTGTTCCAATCAAAAATAAAATTTCTAGCTTGTATTATTTGCATGACCGAAACAAAATCTAGTGACAAAACTGCTCCAACTTGTCTTCCTTTGGCTAAATTTAAAAGTTTTCATTCAACAGACAGTCTAGTAAACGAAGGTCAAAACCAGGGTGAAAAAAACAAACAAAAAAAAAAAGAAAAGAAAAGAAAAAACACGTAGTTTTGCAAATTGGTACACACGTAGAGGAAGGACTTCTGATGAACATACTAAAAGTCCTCGGTGGTAGGATAGGAGTTTGCAGTGTCGCCTAGGATTTTTTTTTTCTTTTTCGGTGTCTTTTTTCAGTTTTCGTCTTATATCTCAAAACCCCTATTTACTTGCGAACAAATTTGTTATTCGGTGAATTGAAGAGCGTAAAATTATCTTCAAAAATATTTTTTTTATTGTAGCTATAATAGTTTCCGAGACATTAAATTCCAAAATATGTGATTTTTTGAAAAATTAATCATTTTTCGCTCTTTTCTATTTTCGGAGCATTTTCAGTGATTGATTTGATTTGATTCTTCTCTCTTTTCAGTCTTAAGTAGTGAAGATCATTATGGTGATATGATTTCTTGAACCTGAAGAGCAGGTGAGGATACTTTAAGTCACCGGTGATATGGAAGGAGCTCGCACGACCATCTTGAAATTAAAGTGCGTGTTTTCAGTTTTTGTCTTATGTCTCAAAAACTATTTACTTGCAAACAAAATTGTTGTGTGGTGAATTAAAGAACGTAAATTTATCTTTAAAAAGCTTTTTTTGTACTTTCATTGTATCTATAATAATTGACGAGAAATTAAATTTTAAAGTTAGTGAATTTTCGGAAAAATGAAATTTTTTTTCGCTCATTTCTATTTTTGGAGCCCCTTGTGGATTTGTTTGATGTGATTCTTTCCTCTTTTCGGTCTGAAGTAGTGCAGGTTATTAAGAGGATTTTATTTCTTGAAATCAGAAGGCATGAACAATCACATCAAACAAATCCTCGAAGGGCTCCAAAAATAGAAAAAAGCGAAAAAATGGTCAATTTTCCGAAAATTCACTAACTTTGAAATTTAATTTCTCGTCAACTATTACAGATACAAAAAAAAATCTTTTTAAAGATAATTTTGCATTCTTAAATTCATCAAACAACAATTTTGTTTGCAAGTAAATAGTTTTTGAGATGTAAAACAAAAACTGAAAACACGCACTTTAATTTCAAGATGGTCGTCCGAGCTCCTTCCCTACCACCGTGAACTTAAAGTACCCTCACCTGCTTTCCAGTTTCAAGAAATCAAATCACTATTATGACCTTCACTACCTGAGACTGAAAAGAGAAAAGAATCACATCAAATCAGTCATTGAGGAGGATCCAAAAATAGAAAAGAGTGAAAAAATAGTCAGTTTTAAAAAAATAACAAACTTTGGAATTTAATGTCTCGGAAACTATTATAGCTACAATAAAAAACAAAAATGGCTTTTTAAAGATAATTTTACGCTCTTTAGTTCACCAAATAACAAATTTTTTCGCAAGTAAATAGGTTTTGAAATATAAGATGAAAACAGAAAAAAGGCACACATATATATATATATATATATATATAAATCCTAGGTGGAGCTGCGAGCTCCTCCTCTGCCACCGCGAACTTTTAGTATGTTCATCAGGAGTCATTCCTGTACATGTGTGCCACTTTGCAAAACTACATGTTTTTTTTTTGTTTTGTTTTTTTAAACCGTTCACTGACTAGACTAAATTGAGACTGCATAGAGTTAAACACAATGTTTCCAGTAAGAGGATCCTTTTTAAATAACATATTTTACAGATTAGGACATACTTTCGTTTCTTTTATTCTTACCGCAACGAAATGGAATTTCACACGAATGAATTATCATTTCTCATGAATGATTTAAGCTTGCATTCATGTTCGAGTTGTTTGCAAAAAGCGCACAAAAAAAATCTTAATTACCTTTTTTAAAAGATAGTTCGCTTTTCATACATCACCAAGAACTATTGCTAAAAAAATTACTTACGATTCCTTTCATGCTTTTGCGACTGCATAATGCAGAATGATCCCATTTATTCAAAAATTATACACAGAAATAGAAGATGGAATTTTTTTTCCATTTACATAAAAACGATCTTCCTAATGCATTCTGGAAAGGGTATTTTCCGTGTAACATAATCATTCATTATAACAAGTCAACTGCTATTATTATTAATATTAGAAAAAAAATAGGTACCGTTGTGTGATCGCATTAGATTTACCGTAAACGACGCAACTCTCAGACAATGATTGATTTTTTAATTGCACGTTCCTTTCTTAATGTCATCACGTGATCATTAGATAAAGATAACAAACCAAATGTGAAGCGTGTGGTTAGCTCACCAATTTATTTTTCGAATGAATGTCTAAATGGTATAGGAAAGTCTTTTAGACGGAGTAAGTTTCAAAGTATATTAGGCACGTTGACATTACTTTGGAACGACCGCAGAAGATCTCAAAGAGAGATAAACGGGTACTGCGCAAGACGAATTTAAGATGCGTCAGGAGGCGTTATTTTAAGCACCTTGGAACAAAATAAGTTTCTGATTAAATTGATGATAAAAATTAACTCTAAATTTATTACTCTATTTAACAAGACTTAAAATTATATGTTGTTAACCTGACCTTAATTTATTATATTACGTATTACGCAGTTGAAAATAAGTTTATCTTGTCTCTAAGTTTTATATTTAGATCGATAATTGAGATGAAATGTTAAAGGTATAACTTTTTTTGTGTCTGTCTGTTTCTTCAGCTAATACTTGTGAGAGAGAGAGAGAGAAAGTCAACAAGAAGCTAAAGCAGCTCCTTGTTGCAGCAGGCTTCCCTTTCAGACGGAATTTTGAAATACTTAACCAAAAATATTTTTATTGGCTAGACAGTGTACTATGGTAAAGAGTTTTTTCTAGACAACATTTCATGTTTATAGGTGAGAAATTAAAAGAGTTATGACACGTCCAATAATCCGGACATATGTTATTAAAATACATATTTCAGATAATAAAACGATGAAACATCAAACAAACTTCTTTGTAAAATATTCTCTAAACAATAATAAAACATAATATAAGCATTTAAAATGATTAATATAAGATTATATATTTTTTAAAAAATCAGAAAAAAAACTCTCGCTTTTGTGACGAGAATCCGTGGTTATAAAAATGAGCCAGTCCCATTCTCTCAACCTCTATTTTTTTATGTTGTCAATCCCAAAATGAAAAATTCTTGTAGGAATAATAATAAGCAAACTGTAAAGAGTCAACTACAAAAAAATCGAGTAATTTATTCAATTAATAAATGATTAGCAGCTGTTTAAAGTTCATGTCCGGTATACCGGACGCCACGTCTGGAAAATGTTAATAGGGTTTACAAATTTTCTCTTTCAAGTTGTGGGACAGAGAAAATACTTCATACTTTAAGGCAAAATTATTTTAACATACAGGGTGAGTCAAAATGAATATAGCGATTACAATCTGCAACAACTATTAAATGAAGAAAAAAAAAAGATCGGTATGATTTTCACAGAATGTAGACGGAACTTCAAAATTTATTTACGTTAAGCACCCAGCACAATTGAAGAACAGAAAGTACGCATTTGTAATGCGCTTGCATCGGTTACTGAACGAACATGCTTCAGAATGTACGGCGGGAAATGGTCTACCACTTAGACGTTTTTGTAGTAAGTTACCGCCCTAAAGCCAGAGCTCAGGCAGAAATACTTAACATACACCGCCAGCTCAGTTATTCCATCCGAGGACTGCAGTTTCGTGCTTTTTAGCACTCATCAGCCCGGAATAGGAATCATATGAGCTGGAGGCGAAAAACCTCTTAAGGGAGCCAAGAGAGCCAAACAAACTGGTAGCTAATGCAGAAATAGCAAACCAGATGAGCGACCGCAGCAATGGTGCAGTTCAAGTCAAAGATTGATGGCAAAGCATGGTATATTGTAGTAAGTTACCGCCCTAATGCCAGGACTAAGGCTATCCAAGGACTGCTCGGATGGAATAACTGAGGGCAGCTCGGAGCAGTCCTCGGATGGAATAACAGAGCTGGCGGTGTATTGTAAGCACTTCGATGTTGTCCATGTAACCAAAGGAAGTCACATAGAAAATCTCCGAGTTATGTATACAATAATTTTTAAGTTCGGTCTACATTCTGTAAAAATTTTACAGATGAATTATTTTTCATTAAATTGTTATAGCCGTTTGTAATCACTATATTCATTTTGACTTACCGTGTATAATCACAAGAAACAAACTTCTTCCATCTTTTTTGTTGGAATTTCTCACAGGGTTTGAAATTAACAGTGGTCTTCTATTCCAGGAAAACATCCATTGGACCAGCTGAATATAAATTTTACTGGCCCTTGACACCGGTAAAGTTCCATTTCTGTTCTCCTTTTAAAAACTGTAACCATCATATGTATATTTTTAATCTATTGAAAAAGGCTGTACCTTTATTTTGAATTCTTAGAATTTCTTTAAAGGAAAAAAAATTCCTACAACCTCATAACACATTGTTTTTTGTTCATTAAAAACTGATTATTTGTCTCATTACTTTATTTTGTATTACTTATTTTTGTTCTTGTTCTTTAATTTCTCATCATTATTTAAAAATATGACGCAAGATTATACCGCTAAATACATAAAAACACTTAAAGAGTTCCATGGCCAGCATCCAAATCAGAGTTCATTCCTACAATGTAGTCGCACTAAATGCGAATAATATCGGAGTAAATCATTTCGTTTCTTTGGTCCCCCTAACCCGAGAATCAACTTCACAAACCTCAATGACTTTTTAACATTTCAACACGGCTCTAGCTGTAGGATTCAGGAAGATACGAGGGTGTGTTTTTAGTTTCGCGGAAGGGCGAGAATGGGAATAAGTGGTGGGAATATTTTTTAGTCGTCAGGCGATTTGTGACTTTTCATTAGTATCAATACCAAATTTTATCTTAACTGCATCATTAGACTTTGAACAATCGCCAATTAAGCAACTTAATCGGGAAGAAAACTGAAATCATGAAGACGTCTGTAGAGCGGATAAAGATCTAATGTATTGGCGCGGATTGTAAACGGGGTTGGAACTCGTGTTCATCCTTATGAACCTGAGCCTAAGCAAGACTGCATACAGTGGCACAAAAAAGGGATAGCACCGCCCAAGAAGTTTAAGATGACACAATCAGCTGGAAACCACATGGCGACGATCTTTTGGGATTCAAGAGTATTATTAATCGATTATAAACATGAAGTTGTCTGAATAACGGGAGAATATTATACTTCAATATAAGAACAGCTTAAAGAAGCAATTAAAGAGAAAAAGAAGACGAAATATTGACGAAATTTGTGTTGGTCCTGCATGACAATGCTCCAGTTCACAAGAGTCGTCTTTCGTTGGCTGCCCTGCACAAAGTAGGCTTTGATATTAAGAATCATTCACCCAATAGTCCAGACCTGGTCCCGAGTAAATACTACCTGTTCCTCAAAATGAAAAAAAAAACTTGTGGGAAGAAATTTACAAGCGATGAAGAAGTCAAATAAGCAATTTCAGCGTATTGTTTGGTGAAAGATTCAATATTTTTTATGCAGGTGAAAACCAATTTATTGATAGATCTGAGAAGTGTTTTTGAGTTGCTAGTGAATAGATGGAACAAAGAAAAATAACATTGAATTTTAATTTACTATCCTTGTCCTCCATTCTTCTAACTTAACAACGACCCCTCGTACGTCTCGGAACGCCGCGCCGCCGCAAACAGACTTCTTGAGCTATGAGGGAAAGACGAACATCCACAATTCGATTCGATTTTGGTTATTTTCAGTTCAATTTGCACAGGTCTTGATATTTTCATAACGTTTTGCACGGGTACGAGTCCATTATTTCTGCTGGAATACATCACACTAAACTCAAAAAAATATCGTCGTTATTGAATGGATTTTAAAATAATGTGTAAGCATATGCGGCTATAATCGATATAGTTTGATTGTATCGAAATATCTAGCCACAGCCATATTATAGGGTACAAATTCAAATATATAAATGCAACTCATTATTTTCTCGAGCGCTGGAGTGACAGAAACAAACTTTTCGCAAACAATAATGGTGTAAAAATACCAAGACGATGTACAGTAAATTATAATTGAGGGGGAGACCATGGTAAAAAAGATCCATTCAAGTTTTATTTTTACGGATCAAATAAGCTATTAAATCAACCAAAAAATACTTTGAAAATGTTACTTAAGCACATTCAAAATAAGTGCTTTATAAATTGAACAATATCTTTTTCAAAAATAATTTCGAACAAAAGAACTTTCTGCTGTTAAAAAAGGTCCGTTTAAACGAGGTAAAAAAAGGATACGATCAAATAAATAAAAACCGAAATCTTTAAAGTTTAATATATCTTGCATTTATGTATCCTGCTATAATTTGCAGATTTTTCCAAGAAAAAAAGGGGATTGCAAAATAGATTACATTTCTCTTCTTTTTCCGATAAAATTTGTTCAAAACTTATATTCGAAACAAACAAAAGTTTTTTTTTTTTTTCGACAAAGTCTGTTCGAAGTAAATCCACCGATTAAGTCATGATTTATTAGGATCGCATGTCACAGCGGAGCTTAAAATATAAGAATTTTTTAAAATCCTCTCATGTGTCACACGGTGAAATCTGTAGAAAATATCATTTCCGTGTGTCATATTTTGGTTTGTTTTTCATTGTTTCATTTTATTTACGGGTGCCTACCTGGGGGGGGGGGAGGGATCATGGCGTAAACCATTACAATTTTTAGGGGGGTTGTTTCGAGGGGTATTTTTCTCTTTTAAGGGGAGGGGCTCCTGCTCTTGGGGGTTTGCGATATTTAGAGGGGTACGTCTTCGCTCCTAAAGGGGCAGGCAAACTATATTTGACTATTTGTCAAACTATTTCATTGCAGTTCAATTTATTTCTGTTTCTGTTCAATTTAAACATATATTAAAAAAGTTAGCGGGTACAAGAAAAGTGGAAGCGTTTTCAAATCCTGATTGAAAAGGCGGTTTTGCTACGAACCCGCTTCATTTTAAAGTTATTTTTCATTCACCCGAAATCTATTAGAGTTTGATCATGTTTGGACGAGGTCAGAATTCACTCGAAATCTCTTAGTGTTTGATCATGTATGGACGAGGTGAGCATTCACTCGAAATCTATTAATGTTCGATCATGTATGGACGAGGTGAGCATTCACTCGAAATCTATTCGAGTTTGATCATGTTTGGACGAGTTGATCATTCACTCGAAATCTATTAGTGTTTGATCATGTTTGGACGAGGTCAGCATTATTTCGAAATCTATTGGTGTTTGATCATGTTTGGACGAGGTGAGCATTCACTCGAAATCTATTCACGTTTGTTCGTGTCTGGAAGAGGATATTCTGCTACTAGCACTCGTTGCGAGTAGACGTGTCCTACGAACGCTCCACCCGTGAGCAAATCCAAGTTACACTACAAACGCGATGTTTCGCCTTGTGCCATCATAGAAGCTGGGAAAGAAGTGGATAAGTCGTATTTCAGGGACAACATGAAAAGGAGTGTTTTATCTTTACCAATAATAAAGCTGAAAGTCTCTCTGTCTGGATCTCTCTCTGTCAGGATCTCTGTGACGCGCATAGCGCCAAGACTGTTTCCGCCGATTTTCATGAAATTTGGCACAAAATTAGTTTGTAGCATGGGGATGTGCACCTGGAAGCAATTTTTCAAAAATTCGATTTTGTTCCTTTCTATTCCAATTTTAAGAACATTTTCCCGAGCAAAATTATCATAAGATGGACGAGTAAACTACCAAGTTATCATAACGTGGAACTGTAACATGGGCAAGCCAATTGGCGAGACATTAATCATACATTATTTGTAAATATACAAGCAAACCAAAATAATTTTTAATTTTCTTCTACGGGCAAAGCCGTGTTACTAATAATAAAGCTCAAAGTCTCGGTGTCTGGATGTCGGGATCTCTGCCTGGATGTCTGGATCGGTGTGACGCGCACAACGCCTAAACCGTTCGGCCGATTTTCATGAAATTTTGCACTAAATTAGTTTGTAGCATGAGGGTGTTCACTTTGAAGCGATTTTTCAAAAATTCGATTTTGTTCTTTATCTATTCCGATCTGAAGAACATTTTACCCGGCAAAATAATTATACTGATGAAGGAAGCAAATAAATGGAAAAAAAAAAAAAAAAAACTTAAATCATGCTTTTCTGCAGATTTCAATTTGAAGAAATTCATCGTATGCATCAAATGAAAGTAAATTCATTGTGTGTCTAAAATTCTAAAATCTAAAAACTATACGCAAACGATTTTTTTTTTTTTGATAAGAATAAATTTTGAATGATAGTATTTTGTTTTCATTTTAAAAGTTAGACTTTTTAAAAATGAATGAAAAATAATTGAATTTCACTTTAACATTCCGAAATGAAATACTCTAATAGACAGCTTTTATTCAACAAACTTGAAGCGACGGACTGAAACAATTGCATTGGATAACGAGTGCAGATAAACATTTTCCCATTAAAATGGAAAAAAAAGAAAAAAAAACGTGGACAAAGCAGAAATTACAGCGTGTGATTTATTAATGTTTTTAATTTCATTATTTATGTAGACAGCGCTAGTAATCGAAGAAATATAATTTATTTTGAATACAAATAATTGACCAATAAGATGCAAACAGTGGTTTTCTAATGTTTCTTCTTCTTCTTTTTCTTTCTTTTTTTGTGGTACGCCCTTATAAAAGTAAATCCTGTGGGGGAAAAAAAAAGAAAGAAAGAAAGAAAAACGATCTACGGCATACAAAGCTTTCACCACTCGACCATTGAGGCCTCTTTTACCCTACATGAACCCAATTTTTTTCACAAGCTTAATTACTAGTTTTTTGCTCGAGCCACTCATTACCTGATCTCAGATCATCGCCCCCCTCCCTCCCCCTTTATTCCTCTTAAAAGAAGAAACAAACTTTCTTCGACTTCAAAAGTCCAGCTAACTTTTTTCTACCTCTCTTTTTGCGATGTTTGTACTAATTTATGCTTTGAAACATTCCATAACGATGTAGGCAAAAAACCTGTTTTTTACTAATGAGAAAAATGTTACAATAAAAAATTGAAAAATCATTGCCATTTTGCTTTTAAGAATGGTAAAAAAATGCATAAAAAATAAGATTTGCCACCCCTAAGAATTTCGCAGTAGATAAATAAGGCAGAGCAAGCAGTTGACGATTCTGTTCTATTAGGTATCCGGCACTGTGAATACATATGAAACCATAAATATTCTGCTCAGTGAAGAAACCTCCTAGTTATAGATCCTGAAAAGGAATCTCTGACTTGCATATTGATGAAAAAACACCTTATCAGAGCAATGTCTCTTCTATTAGGGTTACTAAGGGGACGTTAATGGTATGGATAAGTTCACGCAGCTTTAACCTGTAGTAGTGTGGGCAAAATGAAATGGTAAAATAATTACTCTGCTTTGCCACCTCTGTAGTAATACTTTAATCATGTAGAAACACATGTAGTCTATTCCAGTGAGTATATCTATAAGATTAAAGCATACGATGATGCTAGCAATTTTCAAAAGTTGCTCCTCATATTGTAATATTTAGCTGCAAATCATTTTTTTTAATTGTAAAATGATAAAGTTCTTGTTTCTTATATTTTGAATATTAGTTGAGACCTACCAATATTTCGGTGCAGTAAATTCTATAATTTAAAAACTACACGCAAACGGTTTAATTTTTGATAGGAAAATTTTTTAGACGAAGGTATTTTTTTTCACTTTAAATTTAGAACATAAAATAACAGTGGCAGATAAACGTATCTCCAGTAAAATGAAAAAAAAAAAAAAAAAAAAAAAAAAAAAACGAAAGAAAACTTGGATAAAGCAGAAATTTCAGCATACGATTTACTAATATGTTTTATTTCATTTTTGCCATATTCATATCATCATATTTATGTAGGCAGTACTAGTAATCGAAAAAAATCATAATTTTTTTTTGAATGCCAATAATTTACTAATGAGATGCAAACAATGGTTTTCCAGGGTTTTCTTTTTTTGTTTGTTACGCCCTCTTAGGAATCAATCTTGCGTAAAAAAAAAAGAACCTCCGGTATAGAAAACAATTGATTTCACCACTCGACCATTGAAGCCCCTTTCACACTACGTAAACTCTTTTTTTTTTTTTTTTTTTCAGCAGCTCAATTACTCGTTTTTCCCCCTCCAGCTACTGATTAGCTGACCTCAAATCTTAACCCCCTCCCTCCCTATTCCTCGTAAAAGAAGTAACAAACTTTCGTCGACTTCTAGTCCAACTAACGTTCACTTCGTACCCGTTTTTTTTTCCTTTTCTTAATTTACTCTCTCTTTTTGCAATGTCGCTTCAACTAATTTATTGCTCTGAAACATTTCATAATGATGTACGTAAAAAAACTTTTTTTACCAGTGAGAAAAATGTTACGATTAGAAAAAGAAAACAAAAAAACATCGCTATTTTGCTTTTAAAAATTGTAAAAAACTGCATAAAAAGTAAGATTTGCCACCCCGAAGAATTTTGCAGTAGATAAATAAGGCAGAGCAGGCAGCTGACGATTCTGTCCTATTATATATCCGGCACTGCGAATACTTATGAAACTATATTCTGTTTAGTGAAGAAACCTCCTGGTTATACATCTTGAAAAGGAAGCTCTGACTTGCATGCTGATGAGAAAACACCTTATCAGAGTAGTGTCTCTTTCTATTAGGGTTACTAAGGGGACGTTAATGGTATGGATGAGTTCACACTTAGCTTTGACCTGTAGTAGTATGGGTAAAATGAAATGGCGGCGCAAAGTGAAAGGGTAAAATGATTATTCTGCTTTGTCACCTCTGTTGTAATATTTTAACCATGTAGAAACACATGTAGTCTATTCCAGTGAGTATATCTCTAAGATTCAAGCATACGATGATGCTAGCAACTTTCAAAAGTTGCTCCTCATGTTCTAATATTTTGCTGCAAATCTTTTTTTTTTTTTAAAGTATGAAATAACTAGCAAAAATACCTTGAGTTGCCAAGGTCAGTAATAATTGCGAGAAACGATCTCTACCTTCTTTCGTTTTCTGTTTTAACAGAAAGAACTCTAAACACACCGCTTTGACATAATTAAAAATCGAGTTTCTTCCTCACCCATAAAAGTAAAATAGCAAAAAGTATAGAGAACGAACGAGTATTCATTTAAAAACGAAAGCACGAATTTAAGCATATATTAATCTGAAGAATTTTCAAAATCTGAACTCACAAAACCAAATATCATTAAAAAAAACCGTGTGCTTTATTTAATTAAACAGTACACACACACAAAAAGAAAAATTAAAAGCTCTCTACTATAACTCTACTTTTGCACACTTAGGGAAACCCCTAAGTGTGCAAAAGTAGAGTTTCAAATGTATAAATGACTTTAAACTTATGTTTGCTCCGGAGAAACCTTAATTCAAAATTTTCATTATGATTACTTTTAATATTGCTGTTGTTGGCAACGAATTTTTGTAACAATGGGTTTTATATTTGATCATTTAATGGGGAAAGTACATGAAATTTACTGTTTTTGATCATAACTTTTTTAAACTAAATTTTTTAGGAACAAAGTATAGCCTAAGTTGCTCCCTGATAATGTAGCTATCTATGGGGAAAATATGGTTAAAATCCGTCCAGTAGTTTTAAAGTTTATCCCCACAGAAGTAGCCATTTATGTATATGGATAAAGTTCTTGCTTCTTATACGTTTAAACATTAGTTGAGACCTACCAATATTCGGTGCCGTATTGATCCCCCCCCCTTAATATTAAAATTTTTATTTTAATTGTACAATTAGTCAAGTGCGTACGGGGCAAAACGGATGGGGCAAAGTGTAATAGTTTATTTTGTTTATTAAATCAGTCATCTATTAAAATACTTAATGGTTCATTTACTTGTTTAATAGTTCACATTCCTTCATTTAATAATCCACTTATTCACTCATTCACTACATTTATTATTTATTCGGTATTTTATTCATTCATTTATTGATTATCATATGTTCTTCAATTAATTTATTTATCTATTCGTTTACTGTTTCATCGTCTATTTATTTATTCATTCATTCATTTATTTACTCATTTATATGGTCAAAAATATCTTTACAATATAATATAATAATATATAAATATATTTTTTTATGGTGCAAATTAACGGTCAAAAAATAAAAAATAATGTATAACTGTGAACTTAAAAAAAAAAAAAAACATTGTTTTTTAGGTTTCTCAACTAAAATTCCAATTTGTTTATTTTGAAAAAAAGTTAAGCAACTATTTACTTTGCCTCACATTCCTCTACTAAGACGCGATCAGTTGGAGTTTTTATAGACAAAATTATTCCCAATTCAAATGAAAATGAATTCATAGTATGTGTAAAATTCCATAATCTAAAAACTTTGCGTAAACAAAATGAAAAATTATCATATAAGCTTTGTGCTACAATATGATTAAGGTGAAAAAACAACGTAAATAAAGCACAAATATTGGACAAAATGCAGCATATAGCTATTTTAAGGCTACAATGGAGCCTCTTCATCAGTGCAAAAAGCTCACCAACACAACCAGAAGTTGCGAGAGAACTTCTGGTCAGTTCGGTACTTAAAGCGACGGACTGAAACGATTGCATATGATAACGATGGCAGATAAACATTTTCCCAGCAAAAAAAAAAAAAAAAAAATGACAAAGCAGAAATTGCAGCGTGTGATTTATTGTTTTTAATTTCATTATTTATGTAGACAACGCTAGTAATCGGAAAAATACTATCATTTATTTTGAATGCAAATAATTGACTAATAAGATGCAAACAGTGGTTTTCTACTGTTTTTTCTTCTTCTTTTTCTAAGAACTAAGAACTAAGATTGGTTTCTAAGAACTAAGAATAATGCAGCGAATATAAAGTCTAGATCCTCTAATTACTTACGGATGTCAATTTTCTTTTACAAAAGTTAAATGAATGAATTGAAGGGCTTGGGGGAAGAATGTGATACGCCAAATGATGTAAATCTTTCTGTAGGCTAATTTCCAACTTGTAAAATTAATTTGTAGAATTTTTCTAAAGCATTATTTATTATATATTCGGCAATACTAAAAATCAGGATATGTTTTACTTCAAAGAACGAAATTTATTGTCATATTTATTTCAATTCTTGTTATGAGAAACAAAAATTTTGATCGAAAAGTCACTCCTAGTGGCTGGTCATATTTTTATCCCCAGCCCTTCAATTGTAACAATAAAAATGATATTTTAATGAAACTGATTATGATTTTTACTTGTTACTTTTTCCCTATCCCTGGAAATAAAAACAAATAATATATAAGATTTCAGAAATTTCTTCAATTTTTTAATGAAAAAACCTTTATTTGTAAAACTTGAATGTTTTTTCCTGTAGCTGGTATCAGCTTTCTTCTTCTTTCCTTAAACTTTTGAAAATTAGCATTTAGATGAGGAATGATAAAAATCCTATTTTTATATTCACTAAAAGCTTAGAAAAAAGCATTGAAGAAGGCTTAGTGACTCTGAGGGAAAAAAATCAGGAAAAATACTTTGATAAATATTAAAATAAATAAATAAAAATAAATTGAAAAAAAAAAAAAAAAAAAAACAGATCCTCCTATGCATGCGGTTAATTGAAAGCGACATTGAATCAATGTTTCAATATCAAACAGTGACGATTTTTTGGCACTGAAGATGTACCTTTAATATCAATAACAGTAAGGTTTTTTTTTTTTTTTTTTTTCAAAAAAAGGGGGAGAATAAAACAACAGTAAAGTGTAGTATTTAAATATTTACATAATTTCTACTTGAGATAAACCACGTGTAAATGCTTATTTTTATTCCTTGATTGTGAAACGTTTCCTTACTTATGTCCCATGAAGTCTTTTCGCTAAAGCAGCCATTGAAAAAAACTTTTATCTTTCGTCTACATCAATATTTAATTCTCCGGTTAATATTCACTGTACTGAATTCGCACGGGTGTAAAGAAGGTATTTTTTATACATTAGGAAATGAGAAGCAAAGGGATGTAAGTGAAAATTTTCAAACTTTTCAGCAAAACGCGCCTGAAGTTCCGGTTCTAAGTAGGCTTTTATTGAAAAATTTTCTAAATCATGCTGTATAGCAGCATCTACCGAGGATCCTAGTACTATCTCTTGCACCAAAACGGAGGAGAAGTTCACCTACGGAGAGTGTACTAGTTTAGTTATCTCCAAATTTTTAATTTTGGCACTTACACACTTTTTGCTTCTCATTGCTTCCTATAAGGCAGTGAGAGGCAAAGGGATATAAGTGGACATTTTCAAGTTTTGCGTAAATCGTGTTTAAAGATAAGGTTCTATGTTGGCTTTCACTGAAACTTTTTTCTAAATCATGCTGTAGAGCAACACCTACCAGAGCTATTAGTGCTATTTCTTGCCCCAAGATAGAGGAGAGGTTCACCTATCATTTGTACTGGTTGTCTCCAAGATTTTAATTTTGTCACTTACATTACTTTGCTTATCACTGCTTCAAATGATGCTTTTCCATTTTATAATAAACAAACAGTACCCGCGCTGCAAAGTCTGCACTAAAAATTTAAAGCAAATCCGGTGAATTAAAAGAAAAACAAATTACATCAAAATTACATTTGCAGTTGCTTTCAAATGTAAAGAACTTCATAATTCATCGCCAAATTCGCCACGCGACTTTCTCATTAAAAAGAAAATCAATTAACATACGCACAATGAATCTATACATATAAAAATGGAGTTTGGTGAATTTGTTCCCTAAGATTTCAGAATTTACCCGGCAGATTTGGCTGAAACTTTCACCGTTTGTTCAGTTTGGTATTGGGAAGGTTTATAGACCAGTTCGAAAAAAATCCGATTGATAGTTCCTTTTTTATTCTAATTTGTCCAAATTTTCGCACAAATGCCCCAATATGGGGGTAGAAAAAAACGGGCACATATTAAAATTATGTGTCTATCGAAAGCGCTAATTTTTCTGCTGAAGATAGCATCTGTTCGAAGTTTCTAAGTGGTATAAAAAACGAGTAATGAGCTTTTTTGTTCCCTGTTCGAAGGCTTTCATCAATCCAATTCATTATTTAGTGTATCATCTCAACTCCCAGTCGATAGCTAGAATTGTTGTATTGTTGAATATTTTTGTGTTTCGTCTGACTTTTTGAGGCTTTTCTCAAGTCAAATCTTAAAGTAACGTTTTTCCACAAGATTGGCTAAAAATAAATAGATTTGGCTGATCATTTTCCATTTAAATGGAACTTAAATGTAATTAATGGTTTTTTTATTATTATTTATGCCGATTGGACACTTACTCACTATCCGATCAATCAGCAGAAATATCGCGAAAATTTTTGCAGAAAGCTTTAGTAGCTGATGCATTTGGTAGTTTTTCCAACTGTCGCTGTTTTTGAAGCCAAAGGCTACGTAATAATGTTTCTCAGCTTACACCATGAAACAAAATATCGCCAATCGAAGAATCCTTTTTAAAAACTTTTTTTACTGTGTAAAATAATCCAGCAACTAAATAAGGCAAATCCATAAAGAGCAAAATAACTTCCATAAATTTTTATTTTTGCACAATTTCAAACAATCGCCAAATTTTACTACTTATTTTGGAAACATTTCGGTTGAAACCGTAGAGCGCCATTTTATTTTGACCAAAAGTATCTCTGCATCTGGCGACAATATTTGTATAATAAAAATTAGTAAGAGGGGGGGGGAGTATTATCGAAGGTGTCCCAAAATGATTCTCGCAAATTTGGTAACATTTTAAACCGCACCAAGTGCCCACAATAATTGAAATTTCCCAAAAAAACTAAAGCAAGTGTAAGGGGAACACGGGCGGCTACATTTTTTAAAACAGTTCGTACATCAATAGCCATACAGAGAAGGTTTTAGATGTAAAAAAAGTACTAACAGATTTTTAAACATGTAAATTTTAATTTCATATTTCGGAAATTCTTCAAATTTGTATACGCTTAAACGTCGTGCTTTCGTTTCTAAATGAATACTATTTTGTTCTTTATACTTATTGCTATTTTAGTTTTATGAGTAAGGAAGAAGCTCGGTTTTTAATCACGTCAAAAAGGTTTGTTTTAAATTCTTTCGCTTAAAACAGAAAACAAGGGCAAGTAACGATTGTTTCTCATAACTATTACAGACCCGGGCAACGCCGGGTATTTTTGCTAGTTTAAAATAAAGTAATAAGAGTAAAATATTCATAAGCAACAAAGGCAACTTCCTCCAAAATGTTTAAAAAGAAAGCAATTGAAAAATTGTCTGAAAAATGGACCTAGTGTTATAGTTGAAAATTGTCTGGAAAGTGGACCTAGTGTTATAGCAATTTCACGAAAGAGAAGCCTTGTGAAAATTGGCTCAATTAGAATCGCCAATATCTCCTGTTCTAGGTGATTGAGAAAAATTTAACAAACATCATCTTGTTTGAGAAGGAAAACCCTTTCCAACGATATATAATGTTTGGGGGTGGGGGGATTTTTTACCCCTAATTAGCCGAAATTTAGCTTAATTTTTAATTAGAAAAAATTAATTCGAAATTTAGAATTTCGGCTTCGAGGTTCACGGGTCCGGGATACGTTCGAATTTTTGGCCAAGTTTCAGGGCTGTAGGTGCTATGGAGTCTTCTGACCATCGTCTACAAACAAAAAAACACCGTCACCTTTATATATATAGAACACATTTTACGTAAGCACCAATGACATATTTACCTTCCTTAGACAATGATTACTTCTACTTCACTAGAGATAATATTTCATCTTTGAAGTGTTTTTTTTTTTCTTTTAAACAGTTTCATTATGGGCTTAATCAAGACTGGAGCCAACTATATTGACTACTAAAACAACCTTAGCACTAAAAAAATAATATTTTGAGCAATTTCTACTTTTTGCACGTTTAAAAGACATGGCGCTCATTAGTCGACGATGGTAATAAAAACTAGAAATACAGCTCCAGAATAGGAAGTTTCTCACGATATTTAGGCTAAGAAATACCTTTTTCTTCTATTTTCATAACAAAAAAAAAAAAAAATGATCAGAAATCACATTTATTATATCTTGCGCGTTGACTGTTTGAAGTTATGTTAACTTTTAAAAAAAGTAGAAACCGGAGATTTTAGCAAATATACCAAGTTTTATTTGACAAGAATACAAACTCAGTTGTATAAATAACTATCTAGAATTCAAGAAACGTATTCGCTTGCGTAACTAAACTCGAGCTTGTCAAGCATTAAGCATTGACAGCTCTTTTACCTGTAGCCGAAAAATGCTTTAAAATTCTTGACAAAAGGTTTTTAGATTGATGCTGACATTAAGAACTGATTAATGGCTTAAGCGACAGGTGGAAAATCATGATAATAAAATCCTGATAAATAGCATGGAGGGATGCAGGCTGCTTTTACTTTATTTACTTCGTTTTCCATGGGAAATATGTAAAATACTGTTTCTTTTTTTTTTGCTGTTAATTAGCGGTATTTCATAGCTAGTTCCTTTTTTTCTCCCTTCAAAATGGCGCCATTTTTGGCTAATATGTATAGAAGTTAGTAAAAAAACAGTGAGTAATGGCGCCTGATATGAATATATATTTTTAAATCAAGCAGTTATATTTTAATGCTTACGATTAAGCCCGCTAATGTGGTGTTTGCGGCTGCGAAATTCAAGGTATGACTTAATTTAGTGATCCAATGCTTTCGGAATATTAATATCGGTTTCCGGATCTAAAAAAGACAATGTGTTTCTTTATATTAGCTAGACAATGGTCAACTGTTTTGAATTTACCTTTCCTTTTACCCTTACAAAACCGATGGGCCAGTTTGATCACAACAGGTATTCGCCTACTTTTTTACTTAAAGCACTTCATACCTTCTTTTATGTATACAGGGGAAACATAATTTACATAGGACATGTATGGGCACCTTCATTACAATGAAAGTGAATAGGGGAGTTTTGACCCAATATCGACATTTGATCACATACGGCAGCAAAACATTTAGTTCATTTTGCATTTCATTCAGCCTTGTAAACATCTGGAAAAGCACATTTATATTTTGTTCGAAACGAAGAAAAAAAATGGAGAACTAAAAAAGCAAATACAAATTTAGAAAGAATTGAATGTTAAAATCAGTGGTTGGAAAAACTACATTTTTTTTGTAGCGAACTACAACTACAACTACTTTAGCACAAATGTATTTAACTACTACAACTACTTTTTTCAAAATGTAGCAACTACAAACTACTTTTGAAATGTAGTCGCTACTTCGCTACTTTTTAAAAAATAAATAAATAAATAACTTACACATACACACCGTTTGAGATTGAATGAAAAAATTTAAAAATTGTTCAGATTGATATATTGGCTCATTTGAACAGGGAATATTGCTATAAATTATTTGTTCTTTCTTTCCTTTACTGAAACGATTCGTCAATCCAAACATTTTTCACCATTTGCACGAATATTTCCTGCAAGAACGGATTTAAAAGTGGAAGGAATTCAACCTTCAAATTTTTAATCCTTTCCTTACAGTAAATAGTATTTCATTCAAGAAGTGCAACTCGGCTACTTGAAATTTAGATAAATCTAGTCATAATTTGATTTAAATTTTACATAGACTAGACATACAGATACATAAAATTGATTTAGATGATGAAATGCATCTTTTAAACAAAAGAGAAAAACTTAAATTTTCATTATATGAGTTAATTTTAAAGGAACTTATATTTCATAGGAATTGCTTGCTTTTGAGCTTCAAGCTAGGGTTCCGAACCTGGACACCATCTCTTTTCTACGCCCCTGATAAAATGAAATAGAAGCATTTTTCTATTTTACCAAACAACCTCAAAAACTCACAACATTTAATAATTGACTTTTAATTTGTTAATATATCAACACTCAATCAGTAAAAAAGACAAAATAAAGAAATAGGAAAAATATCCCAAACGGTACTACTAATTATCCAAAACATGAAACATGACTAAAAATAGGTACTTACTTTACTTCAATGTGCAATTTTTAACAACAGTGCACTCGGTCTACAACGCAATTCGACTAACGCGAAATGTCTATAGAGCAAGTTTTACTCGAGAAACGAATTTTGGAGCTGACGCGAATTCCTCACCCGCTACACGAAAATTTTCAGAGCGGAAGCGCAGGGCTTATATCACCTTCTTTCTTGGGCACTAAATATTAGTTCGACTGCATGTGCAACTGGCATTGATACCGAAAGCTTTTTGCTTAACGGGCAAAGTTTGCATACAACGGAAAAAAATTGTTTGTTTCTTTCTAAGCCATGCTCTATTCAAGGCGAATATTGGGGAAATGTGAAAGTTTCTATGCCAAACTAATGGCGTCAAACAGATACAACATATGGCGTCAAAATTATATGTCAGAGGTCAGCTCGTACGAATCTGATTGGTGCAAGTTTTACTCGCGTAAGACTTGCACCAGTCAGATTCGTTTGAAAATGCGTTTTTTTTTTTTTTTTTTTGAAACTTTATTCAAAACTAGTTTCCAGAAATCGCTACAAACTACTTTTTTTTGTAGCGAGCTACTCGCTACTCTACTTTTTTTTTTTTTTTAAAGTAGTGCGCTACACTACAAGCTACTAAAAAATGTAGCTACTACAGTAGCGTCGCTACTTGTAGTGCGCTACTTCCAACTACTGGTTAAAATAATCATGAAAAGTATGTAAAAAACTCTTTGTGATAAAGTTTTAAATGGGAATTAGCTCTTTTTTGCTATCAGTAGTCAGGTGTAATGTAATGTTATGCCTATTAAATATTTTAAAAGTTAGTTTTCAGACTAGAACTATTTTATAGGAACGATAACTTATATATTATATAAACTAGGTGTGATGCAGTAAAACCAATCGCTTTAATTTGTTTATTTGCCGTTTAATTTCACTTTTTGATTTTTATATTATTCTGATAAGCAACTGAAAGATATTACGATATTACACCTACTCATTCATAATAATGTTAAAGTGTTTTCATTGTGAAAAAATGCGCCGGAACTTATTGTTATTTTTTGCGTTAGAGATAACTTTGAAATGTGATCATTTGACGTTATTAATATTATACGTTCTAGCGTTATTAATATTATTATTGATTTATTTTTAATAGTTTACAAGTATTAGTTATAAAATAGTAAGTACAGGCTAGGTCAAATCTCCGTTTCTGACTTCTCAGCATCCTGCTGACGAAGTCGAGCACGGGAGCTCGTGACTCAGCATCCCGCAGACGTCACCAACAATGAAACACACGCGATAGCTTGCGAAGCGACATTCACTTAAAATCCAGTTATTTTATTTATGATACCCGCACTAGTGATACCCGCACGGCTTTGCCCGTAATAGAAAAATCAAAAGGTCTTTTGGTTCGCCTGTATATTTACAAATAATGTATGGTGAATTTTCTCGCCAGTTGGCTTGTACCAATCTTACGGTTCCACGTTATGATAATTTCGTATCTCGCCAATCGGCTTGTGCCCATGTTACGGTTCCACGTTATGATAATTTCGTAATTTACTCGTCCATCTTATGATATTTTTTTTCTTAAAATTGAAATAGAAAAAGAACCACATCGAATTTTCGAAAAATCGCTTCGAGGTGCACACCCCCATGCTACATACTAACTTTGTGCCAAATTTCATGAAAATCGGCCGAACGGTTTAGGCGCTATGTGCGTCACAGACATCCTACAGACATCCAGACATCCAGACATCCTCCGGACAGAGAGACTTTCAGCTTTATTATTAGTAAAGAAGATAAAGACTAGCAAAAATACTCGGCGTTGCCTGGGTCAGTAATAATTGTGTGAAACAATTGCTACTTTCTTTTGTTTTCTGTTTTAACTGAAAGAACTCAAAACACACCGGTTTGACGTGATTAAAAATCGAGCTTCTTCCCTACCCATAAAAGTAAAATAGCAATAAGTATAAAAAACGAACGAGTATTCATTTAGAAGTGAAAGCGCAAAGTGAGGCATATAAGAATTTGAAGAATTTCCAAAATATGAACTAACAAAAACAAAGATCATTTAAAAAAAAACCGTGCGCTTTGTTTAATTAAATATTACGCATAGAAGACTAATAATAAGAGTAGACCGAGCTAAGACAACCCTTTTGCTGCTCACAAACCAAACCATGTGACTGGTGTGTATCCTAGCAACAGCGGGTGTTGATCGTAGCAGACGACGGACCTCTTCCATACCTAAAGAAATCATGAGTGCAAAGCGCTAAGTTTATTTTCTTATTCATAACACCTAAAGAAAAATGGTTCACTATTGCTGCGCATTTCTTTGCAAAGAAAAACATGTAAAAAGATGAGCTGTAACACTTCAAAAGTATGCAGTACTATTAGCATTACATTTTATTTCATTTCTTGTAATTTTTCTTTCTCGAGCCGTGTTTCGCTATGAAGTTTTTTACTATTTCTATTAAGTTATATGAGTGAAACACATAGGAATACATTTTATACGCTATTTGGCTTAGCTTCTGGAAGTATTTTTATCCTCAGAGAAATGAAATACATTTTGAAAAGGTTTTTAAGTGTTATACAAGTTAGTCTTAATATTCGCGACAATTTTTTCCCGCCAATTTGAAAGATTCCCTTAGTAACTGAAAACAGTTTTGTATATTAGTTTTCTCTTTTATATACACGTACTGTCTTTAAGTAATTCGTATTTCTATGTTGAAATTTTAAAATTTCCGGGACTGTCAAATTTGATCCCTATTAATTTGTGGTAACATTCGTTTAATAATGCTTTGATGTTATATAGTCAGTTTGAAGTACCAAACTTGTTTTGAAAAGACAACTTATTTCTATCATATTGATTTAAGAATGTAAAGTGGCAAAATAATTCAATGTTTATTTTACCACAGTGGCGGATTTCTAAATTGGCTACTATCTTGTATAGCTTACGCCGGACAACTTACGTAGATAGCAAATTTGTGAAATTCTTCATTCCTTCGGCATTTATTAGAAACGTATTATCCCGTAATTTCTTTCATTACTGAAATAAATGTAGTATGAGCAGAATGTTTCAGCATAATATAGACGACAATTTGTTTCAACTTGTTTGCGGCGAATACTTTTATTTAGCGCATAACATTACACTTAAAATGATCAGTTCCAAATGAAAAAAAAGTTAATGAAAACTGTTATCTAAAGCAATTACTAATGTGAAAATAATTCATACGTAAAAGAGTTCAATCACTGCACTGGGGAAAGAAAAAAAAAAGAAAGAAACTAATGAATACCGATTCCGTCTTAAAATACTCGAGTGCCAAACTATGGATAATGCCGCCATCTAGCAACCGTGCTGCGAAAGTTTTCGCCAAGACTCCACATCAGTTACATGATGTGCTTTCTGAACCTATTTTCTTCATCAGCAAGAGTGAGAAAGCTTAGTCTACTCTTATTATTAGTCTATGGGGTACACACACACAAAAAGAAAAAAAAAGTTTTCTACTATGTTTCCCTAAGTGTGCAAAAAGTAGAGTTTCCAAATGTTTCAATGACTTTCAACTCATGTTTGCTCGGAGAAGCTTGATTCAAAATTTCCATTATGAGTACTTTTAATATTGCTGTTTTAAGGCAACGAATTTTCGTAACAATTAGATTTATATTTAATCATTTAATGGGGAAATTACATGACATTTACTGTCTTTTTAATGCGGTTTTTAAACTAAGTTTTTTAGAAATAAATTATAGCCTAAGTTGCTTCCTGAAGATGTAGCTTCTATGGTGAAAAATTGTTAAAATCGGTCCAGTAGTTTTGAAGATTACCCCATACATACATACATACAGAAGTAGCCATTTATGTATAAAGATTAGGTAATATTTTTTTGGCAGCGTTTCAGAACACCACCTTCTACATAGAAAGCCCAATCACTGATTTCGTCACGTGACCAAAAAAAGGCTGACTCAGAAGACATTTCCCAAAGAAAATTGCTTTAATATATGTTTCTTAACATACTAATGCTATTATTTTGAGAACAGTAGTTCACCAAACATTAACATTGATCAAAGAAGGAATCAAAAGTTTATTTTCAAGTTAACGCTCTTTTTTTTTTTTTTTTTTTAATTGAGCAAACATGCAAGAAAGAACGTAGGGAATAACAAGATTACAGTAACCAAAATTTTCAATACTTTGTATCATATCCGCATGAATTTTAAAGACTCTTATTTGGTTCGAAAAATGTCTTAATTATCAATATAATAACGAAGTAAACATAAATGATAAAATTAAATTTTAACATCATCATAGACTCATATTTAGACAAGAACGACATACTTTAAATTTTCCCCATCCGCTATCTTAGAAACATTCACGTACTTAGTAACGCAATCACTATCACAATAAGTATTCTAAAAAATGTATAATTGAATGTGAAATGCGTTCTGCATAAATATGAAAATAAGCATGGGGATTCTGCAAACTATGCGTCACTATCTGCAACATAAAGTAATCAAATGAATATTTTGCGAAACAGAAAGCAATATTGAAAAAAATGTCAGTTGTGAGTGAAATATTTTCTTCTCGTTTATGTTCCTTGGCGACTTAAGTTTCATTTCTCTCAATCAATTAAAACAAATTTTTAGCTTTATTCTTATAAATTTTCATGAAGCTAGTAACTGCATTCTATTAAAATTATTGAAATGATGACAAAAAATTTAGTGATCAGAATTTCTTTTTTGCAAAAAGAAAAAAGCAAATCTGAAATGTTAAGGTTCTGTAAATATTTCTTTCATTGCAAAAATGCAATTTGCGAGATAGAACGAGCCATTGATGACTTGAAAAAGAAAACAAAATTTCTTACCTGTTTTTATGTTGTAAATTATATCCATTATAGATTATTGAAGTTCTAAGATTTTCATTTCTTTTTTATTCTTCATTACAGTGTAATAGTTCAAAAATGATTTTATATTTGCATAATTAATTTAACTATAAAAAGGAGTGTTACTAAATCCAGAGTGGAACTCTACGGCATTAGCGAAAAAAAAAAAAAAAATGGATTAGAAATCGAAACTTAATTTGAAATTGGCGCTCGCGTTGGCTAGTGTCGAGAGCGCTAAAGAGCCAAATAAGGATTTTTGAGTCAGCCGGTTTCTAGTACGTCATTGCTCATTTAAGGTAACCACTGAAGAGGCCTTTTTACAGGTAGTGATGTTCAGAAGCAGAGAAGTGATTGATTTGATAGGGGAAAACTAGATCTAATAAGTAACTGCTTTGCTGGTCAGATATTGAGTAAAAAAAACTTCGCGGTCCGTTTTAAGTTCAAGCCATTATTGCGATGATGATTTTAAGTTTTATCTCAATCAATGTCAAACATTTCTCTCTCATATGTAACTATTTTAACACGCCAAAATATGCTGGAAATCTTTACAATAAAAAAAACACAATTTGCACCCGTCATACCATAACGGGCAATTTTCTAATCAAAAATAAGTCAGGAAAAAATTATTCTATGAAATTGAGATAGATGTATAACATTACTAAATCATAACTAATGCAATCTTGTATTGTTATTAAAAATTTGTCATAGCAAATGGTCAGCAGCTGAAGAATAAGAATAAATAGTATAAAAGCTTTGAAGCATATATGTCTTACCCCTTTGTCTGATGGATTAGTTCTTGCAAACGTTCTGTAAAAATTCTTATCCGACACCCGGGAATCTGCACATTTCTGAAAAAAAAGATGGATCAATTAATAACGAAATTGCCCTTGCGATGAAAATTTTTGAGACAAATTATTATGGATGTCAATACAAAGAGAAATTAATAGAGGGAATAAAGGAGAATGACTACGAAAACTCAGTCCTGGATTGATTAATTGATAGAACATGTTTTGTTTTATTAAGTGTTATGAGAAGAAAATAATAAGACAGCCAGCTTTATCATAGTTTTAAGCTTATAATTTCATTCCAGGCCCATCTACAAAGTGAAAAACAAAATTATGATTTACTGTATTAATTAATGCTATGATTTCCGATTTAGAGGCAATATGCTATATGGTATTCATCCTGAATGCTATGGAATTTCTGATGTCTAGTAAAGAGGCAACTAGAAGATGCATTATTGTTTTACCAAACATTCTTCATGCTCAACTGTAACTGACTTCTCCCTCCGAGAGATGGAGTCACCAGTCATCTCCACTTCCAAAATTTTTAAATATGAGGTTGAAGAGGAAGTATTTTCCTTTTTTCGCCTCCTACTCTGCTCCTCTGAAACTGCTGAACAAGTTAACTACTACATAGTCACTTATAACTGACACTGGGCTTTCCGTTCAGGCAGCATCAGCCATCCGTGACTGACATTAAACTTTACGTTCAGCTTACTAGTTCCATCGCTGATAGAGATTATATGAGAAAACTATATTCTTCATAATTTCGAATTATGTCCTTAATGTACTTAAATATTACTTTTCTAAAGTGTTAAAAAATTCTGCTGAAACAGTCTAGGCAAAATAAAAAAGATTAACTTTGCAAAAGCTTGTTTCGCAAGCCCAATATTTTCTAATACGCAGATAATGTGTTAACGGCAACAGTAGAACTTCCGGGTCCACATACTAAAGGCACGCGTTACCCGCATATAGCTAACAGTCAGTTCATGGCCTTGGGCACGTAACCCACTATCTTCCAAGCACAAGTCAGTTGTTACAACCACTCGACCACTGTCAGGTTTACAGGTTTGGATGCTACTTTATATATCACATATCACATAACTGTGTAAAACATTTTTCCGTGAATTTTCTTATCCTCTTTCGAGCTCCCGCGGTCCTGGTAATTGTGACATATGTAATATGGCAAGTCCTTTACTACAGCCCCTTCTCCTAATTAATTTACAAGTTCACTTTTAAGCCTAAGTTAAGCAAATAACGTCGTGAGTAAAAAATCTGGCTGTTACCTAAAGCACTAAACGGATTTGTCCGTGTCTAGCAAGCGTGAAAGTACCTGTAAATTTGCACGTGCCCGTGTCTCGACACGCGTCATCTTATGTCTCGCGTTTTACTTTGTATCTGTCGCCCGTTTTTGATCCAATCTGGTAGAAATATACAGAAAAGATTTTTTTGTGAAAAGCAAGTGGTGAATTTTTGTGGTTAGCTATACGTTAGTTACGAATTCATTGTACTGATGAGGCAGTTGTTTGGTGTGGAAAAGTTAATATGTTCTTTCAATTGCGTTAAATATCATAAAAATAAATACTTAATCATAAATTAATTTTCTTCTTCTTCTTCTTATTATTTTTTTTAACTTGTTTAGAAATAAATAGCCGAAATTGGGCAACTCTGTCGGTTTTGAAAGTTTAATTTTATCAGAAAGTCTCAACGGTAAAAGTGCTGTTTTTTTAGGGTAATGAGAGCATGTAATAAAACCTTTTACACTTTATATGTATAGCATTTTGCATAACTTCACCCCCTCCCTCTAGTAACACACATCCCCCTACACGCACGCGCACTCATATACGACTAAAATTTCAATAGGAAACATATACTATGTCTAGACACTTATTTCCTGTGAAAAAAAAAAAAAAAACCTTCGAAATTATTTTCCCCAGTTTTTTTTTAGATAAAAACCAGTGCTTTAATGTTTTAATTGCGATAAAATGCTTCTTACTTTAAAGTATAACGTATTAAAATTCTAAAAATTAATTATTAATGTTTCATGTTATATTCCATTGGAAACAAGAGCTTAGTAAGAAAATCCTCTTAAAAGCTTTTTTACGTAGCCAAAAAATTTTAAAACAAACTTTAAAAACTGATGTTCAAAAACTTTTTTTATGGAATGAATTTGACCTTTAAAAGTAATGGGTTTGCAATTCCTAGGTCCGAAGGGACTACATAAAATGACTGAAATAATTGATACAATACAGAATAAACATTTTCAGCGAAATGTAAGCGAAGCCAAGTCTGCATACAGATTTGAAACATGGAAGAGAATTTATCACCTAAGGCAACGTGTGGTCTTTGATACATCTTTCAAAATAAATCTTTAAACTAAGTAATCGGTGTTGAAACATCTGTTTTGAATAAATATCTTCCCTTAACGTATTCTTTTCAGAAATTTCCCCATTTATTAGATTAAAAGCAAATTTTACACAAAAATTATTTAGCAAACTGTCATGTAGAATTTAAAATGTGTTATTCAAGAAGTAAAATATTTTTTTAAATGTTTACTTAGTTACGCAAAAGCAACTTAAGGCTAGATGATGAACACCTCTTTCTTTATAATTAACTAGTGGTGCCCCCACGGCTTTGCCCGTAGTAGAAAATTAAAAGGTCTTTTGGTTCGCCTGTACATTTACATGGTGAATGTATGTGACATAATGTATGGTGAATTTTACGCCAATTGGCTTGCCCATGTTACGATTCCACGTTGATATAACTTGGTAATTTACTCGTCCATCTTATAATAATTTTGCTAGGGAAAATGTTCTTAAAATTGGAATAGAAAAAGAAGAAAATCGAATTTTTGAAAAATCGCTCCGAGGTACACACTCTCATGCTACAAACTTTGTGCCAAAATTCATGAAAATCGGCCGAACAACCTAGGCACTATGCGCGTCACAGAAATCTAGACAGATATACAGACATATCCAGACAGTGAGACTTTCAGCTTTATTATTGGTAAAGATTAGTTATAAGTGTTTGGTTATTCTTACTTCCTTGCTGGAAGTAAAAAAGAATTGATATTTCAGTATTGATTTTGACAAATTTCTTCGTGAGGTCAGCCTGTCAGGGGCTACCAAACTTAAATATTTGGAAGGGGGGAAATTTTCAATTTGCCAAATGAAACTCCAAATTTTTCCTAATGGTGGTCATTTTACCAAATGGAACTCCAAATTTTGCCGAATGATAAAAAATATATGCCGAATGGAACTCCAAATTTTACCTTATGGTGATAATTTTACGAATGGAACTCCACATTTTACCTGATAGTGGTAATTTTCCCAAATTGAACTCCAAATTTCGCCGAATGATGATGAATTTGTTTACTCTGAATGAAATTGCCTCATAAGGAAATTTTCGAAAGGTCACAGTGACCTTCCATCAAACTATTATGTGTGTACCTATCTCGAATAATTAAAAAAAGTTTCTAGAGGTTGAAAAATAATGCGTGTGAGCAAAGCATTGTTATAACAGTGCCTTTCTATTTAACCCAATAATTTTTGACCGAAAACAGGACCGACCAATTTACTCTACTCTTTACTGAAATCCAGTTAGACTCAAAAGTGTTAGCTGTAGCGTTGTTTCCCATTTAAAGTAACTTGATTAATAAGTTAATCTTTAAGTCAGAGATGATAAACCATTTTTTGTGCAATCGTATGTTTCAACAGGGCTTTACTTTGTTATTTTATCAAAGTTAATATTTCATCCTTTTTCGTTTCAAGATATTTTAAATTATCGCATGATTAAACTTTATGCCAAGATATTACTAGAATAAGATTTTGTGACCTTTGGCGAGTACTGGTGTCCAGGGGCGTTGCACAGAAATTTCGGGACCCGTCACAAATTACTTTTCCAGGGTCCCTTCCATATTGTTTATCGCTATAATTCAAGCCCTAGTTTGAAAAATATCGGGCCCTCTTCAGGCTCGGACCCGAGCCAACAGGTGTCCCTTCTCACCCCCCCCCCCCTGTGCACGCCCTTACGGCGTCGAATATTTCTTTATCTTTTTATTACTTTATATTAAACTGTTAAAGAATTTTTTTTTATATCCCGGATGAAAATAGTTTTCAGATTTCAACAAAAAAAAGATGTTTTTTTTATTATTAAATAATTTTTGTTAGACAACTCTTAATGGTGTTTTTAATGCTATCGGGTGATTAAATGCAATCCAAAATAACCTGTTCGTACAAAAGTTAACTTAAAATTTTATTTCGATTGTATAGTACTCCGTTTTTTAAAGGTACAAAATACAGAATACAGCATCCATCTGATTCAATGTCAATCTGTTTTTATCACTCGTGTACGATTAATCCTTTTTATCATATCGTGTGCTTTAAGTGTTTTCAAATAGCAATTTAAAGTACATTTCATTTTTATTTGTATACGAAAGAAAATTTGCGTAGGTAAATAATGAATTCTGAATAATTAATACTAAAATATAATTTAGCTGTATAAAATATTTTCCAGCATTTTATAATATGAGACTGGATCACCATGTAACACTCTACACATCGTGTCAGCTTTGTTTTTTCCCTAAGTTTTAAAGTAACTCTTAGCACTTGAAAACTGACGTATATGGAAGGATACTCTAATTTTGAGATACATTTTAATTATGTTGATAACGCAGGTAGAATTATTATTTTATTTTTTTCTCCGCAAACGAGTCTAGTAAATTTAATGTAAATTTTTTTAAAGTTCTGTGGCTGAAATTTAATGAAAATATTTTGAAATAAAATGTATGATGTACTTGTATTATGAATCTTAAATCTTTTTCTACGAAACTGGTGCATAGTGTACTTAGCGGATCTTTTTAGATAAATCATTGAGTGTAAAATCGTACCATTTTTCTGCTCCTTTTAGACGTCTTGACCGTAATTTTCAATTGTTAGGGAGAGATGCTTAGCCAACTTCTTAGTAAACATATTTGGACATTTTGTTTTTAGTAAATGTACATAACCATGTTTATTTATTTATTTGTATAATTATTTTTCTATGACTTCAAGTGGTCAGTCCTTACCATAGAAGATTATTATACGTTATTTAGAACACTTTCTGAAATGTATGAAAACATTCATCTTTTACAGAACAAACAACTTTATGTTTATATTAAATCAACTATTGCACTTTTAACTGATTTTCAATTGTCTCAAGATCTGCCACCAGATGGTAGACCTTGTCACAAAATTTAAGTTTAAATGCAAAGGGTGTTCCAGAATGCCGCGTATAAACTTGGAGGGGAGGTATAGAGAACATGGTAGCAAGCAACAATTATACCGTAATATATTACCGGAAACGCAGTGATGACGAATCACATGCACACGAAGCCAGAAACAGACGGATGCGAATTAGGTTACTAATTTATCGCACAAAAAACGCTTCCACACAACATTTCAACTACTAAGGAAAGTTTAAAGTCCTTCTTAAAGTTTGCTGCCTACACAGCTGTATTACATGCGTATCAATGACGACGAAGCAGCGGTCGTAATGTCGAGCTATTTTCACAAGATTTCATCGATTGCTGCGCTGACGTCGCGACGCGTGTATTATAGCTGTAGGTCGCAAACTTAGCAACAGATTTAAACCTTTCTTAAAAACTGAAATTAAGCACAGTAAAACCTGTGAAGTTGACCAACCTTTAAAGTTGACCACCTGTCTAAGTTGACCACTATTTTCAGGCACAGAGATATATCTGTATCATGTAATTCAACCTCTATAAGTTAACCACCTGTTTAAGTTGCCCACTAAAGTAGTGCACCGCAAGTGGTCAACTTACACAGGTTTCACTGTATGATGTAGTCTTTGTGCAATAAGTTTGTAACTTATTTTACATCCGTTTCCTGGCTTCATATGCATGTCAGCACTGCGTTTCCGGTCATACATTATTCCAATATAATTCTTGCTTGCCACCATGTTCTCTACACGTTTCCTTCAAGTTTGTACGCGGTATTCTGGGACACCCTGTTTATATATTTTTTAAGCTTTTATATGACAAATATAAGATTAAAGCATATCATATAATTAAAAACTGAGCGTACGTATCTATGTATGTACCTATGTACGTATCTATGTCCAAGTTTCTTCTCCCAAATGACAGTGAATTGACCATCGAAGGGATTCATCGATGGATTCATATTCTTCTCGTCTTTATGTTTGGCTATTTAACATAATCCCCCGACTATAATTAGCGGAGATACAAATTAAAAACTAAATATTATTATGACACTTAGATTTCCACATAAAATCCCTATTTTTCGAAATCATTCCCCCATTCAAATTAATATATTCAAGGCTTCATCTCAACTTTCCACGACAATGCTTTTATTAAAATTTATAGCGTGAAGAAAATCATTGAGACGAAAGATCTGCTGCCATTTTTTGTCTCAAATATGAGCAAATAAAATTCTGGGTTTTGTTTTAAAAGCTTTTCCTGTAATCGGGGGATTTAAAATGTTTACTTTTTGGGTATTTTTCCGAAATCTGCCCCAAAATATTACTGATTTTTTTCTGTTCAAGTCGGATTGTTGAACACACGTCATTTGACATAACTTTTATTTTCGAGGTAGACCGTGCAAAGCCGGTTGACGTAGCTAGTTGAATATTATTGGTGAAGGATAAAAGAACGCCGGGTAAAACTTCAACAATAATTGCTCAGTTTTAAAATAAATAGAAAAAAAAAGAAGAAAACAGTGTTTCAAGGTAAGCCACTCTCCCCTACTCATTGATAGGAATTTAGTTCACGAAAGAAATAGAACATTTCCTTCAAATTTCTAAAACAGGAAATGCTGCAGTTTCCTTAAAAAATATTAGGATGTCGTAAAACATATAATTCGTAAAGCGGATTAGCAAAACAGTAACACATATTTGTTCTAATTTGTCGAAACTTGTGTTTGAGAAGTCAGCAAATTACACATTAAGCTTATCTCACACTGTAGATCATTAACAGCTTTTACTTAACTATTTGATATAAATGTGCATAACGAAACACTGAAAAAATAAGTTAACTAATGTACAAAATCACTAATTAGTAAAGTAGTTAACTCCTGATTTTATTGAAAAGCTACTAATCGAATAGAGCCAAGCATTCGGGGAATATAAATGATTAAAGTCCGTCCAATTTCAGTCTGGTCTGCTGCCTAATCTCATTACCTACTCTTTTCTACCGAATGCGTGTCTTTAGAAGAAGCGACTTTTGTCCAATCACTAATTTAATTATTCCGTCCCAAATTGTACTAGTACACTTTCTTTTTCTGCAAAACAATAATCCAACTGCGGAAGTTTAGTACTTTAGTTAAAAGTATCAGACAGATTATTCACATTTCTCATCAATATTTGAAAGAAAATGAACTGATATCCATAACACTGGTCAGCAAAAAAAAAAAAATATATATATATATATAGGGTTACCTTTATCATGAACGAAAATTGTCAATTCCAACCCGTTTGTATGTAAAGTACTAATATTGAAAAAAATCACCATATCAGAATATTAATTCCTAGTTAAACATTTTAAACATTATATTCGTCTTTGTCACATCGAAATGAATAGAAATTAATTATTTTTACTCTGATAGATTTGAGTACAGACCAGTGTAATCCGCTATACAGAAAAAAAAAAGATTATTGCAAGAATTCGTCTGCTACTGCAAAAAAAGATAAAGTTCATTTTGTGATTGACAGATAGTGAATCACTAATTTTCTTTTCGTTCTTCAACGCAAGCATTCTGCCATGAACGAAATTGCATATCAAGGCACAAATAGATATGTTATACTGAGAAAAAGGTGCAAAAATAAATAAATAAATAAAAATCTGCGAAAAAAATAAAATAAAATAAAAAAAATTTCCCCAACTTTAAAACAAAATTTAAAACATATTTCTGTCAAGTTAATTTTTTTCTCATTTAAAATCTTGTATTTATAATACACCGATAAGTATTATGCAAGTGCATAGGTAAAATTATGACTAAACACAGGCATAATTTTTCATTGTAATTAACTCAAATTTGATCCAAGGTCAAGGATCTTTATTTGTATATCATGCACGCCAAGTGTTTTCTTTCGTTGACATGCACCCCTTCGTTGACAACACCCGATTGAACTCCAGGGGATTTCTTAGACTACTTTTTAAATCCCTGTTTTAAACCACCTGACTGTTTTTGCCAAGCAGATGTCAGTCCTTTGCTTACGCCCCACTTCCAAAGCAGGAACATAAATAACACTAAAAAAAATTCTCTAGATCATTGAAAATGACACCCATATTTCTGAGTTCAAAAATTTTCTCTGAAAACCGAACTCAACATATGGTATATTTTAGCGAATGAGCATGCGAAAGCGAACAAGTTACGGTTCGAAATGAAAAGTTACAGGTTAAGTGTAGCGAACCATGAACTGATATTTGTCTTCTCTAAAATTTATTTTATTACTTTATAATTTATTTCATTTGAGATTGCCATAAACATCTTTGATGAAAGTACTTAGTTTTTAATTTATGGTTTGCCGCTTGAAGTTGGAAGACGTTTTATTTTAAGAAAGAAAAAAAAAATCAACGTACATTTTTTGACACTGATTGAAAAGAGACAAAGTTTACTTCTGATATGCTTCCGTAATGTGCTTGTTAGATTGCCATCCTTACATCATTAGAATTTCGCCTACCGTTGGTAACCTCAGATTCTTTTATTTATTCTGTTAACATTAACTGCAAGAGAGAAAAAACGTACAATCATCTGGAGCAGCTAATAAATCAAAGCATGAGAATCTTTGAACTGACGAAGGTGAGTATAAAAGTTCCTCCTATCCAGTCAAAACTGTCACCTATAGCTTTTTTGCATTGTAGTTTACAAAATATCTTTTATTGTGAATGGAGAAAAAAAAGTTATTTGGTATTCATCACAAATAGAACTGAAATTAAAATTGTATAAAACATAGTGGGCTAGAAAAGTGTAACAAAAAATCATGGTATTCAAAATTTTTATTAAATTTTTATTAAATTATAAGATAAGTTAACTGATTTATTTATTTAATTTAAAACCAAGCCAACTGCTACAAAGGAGTAAATCTTTTTCAAAGAACCAAAGGGATGTAAGTGGATATTTTCAAGTTGTGAGTGAAACGCGTTTGAATATAACATCCTAGGCAGTCTTACATTGATTTTGTTCTTCTAAATCATGCTGTACAGCAGCACCTACCAGGGCTACTTAGTATTATACTTAAAATACACCACCAGCTCAGTTATTCCATCCGAGGACTGCAGCTTCGTGCTTTTTAGCACTCATCAGCCCGGAATAGGAATCACATGAGCTGGAGGCAAAAATCCTCTTAAGGGAGCCAAGAGAGTCAAACAAACTGGTAGCTAATGTAGAATTAGAACACCAGATGAGTGACCGCAGCAATGGTGCGGTTCAATTCAAAGATTGATGGCAAGGCATGGTATTTTGTAGTAAGTTAATTCTACATGAGCTACCAGTTTGTTTGGCTCTCTTGGCTCCCTTAAGAGGATTTTCGCCACCAGCTCATGTGATTCCTATTCCGGGCTGATGAGTGCTAAAAAGCACGAAACTGCAGTCCTCGGATGGAATAACTGAGCTGGTGGTGTATTTTAAGTATTTCTGCCTTAGCCCTGCCTTAGGGCGGTAACTTACTACAAAATACTAGTACTATATTTTACCCCAAGACAGAGGAGAATTTCACCTACCATGTGTACTGGTTATCTCCAAATTTTTAATTTTGCCTCATACATCCCTTTGCTTCTCACTGCCTCATATGGCTTAATAAAAACATTCGGGTTTGAGAAATTACCTGGTAACATATAACATTTATAGTGGTTACATATTACTGACGAAAAACTGAAAAATTAGTTTTAATGTTTGACAACATTTTTAATACGTTGGCTTGTATAAAATACACATTAATAATCGTGAATAAGTATTAATTGAGAATGAAGGTTAAAAAAAAAATCCTTACTAGAACAGCATTGCGCACAATATATCTCAAAGCAAATAAATAAAAACGTTTAACCGTAGTCATAAACTTTTATATTATCTTTTTCAGATTCGACTCGAATAGTAAGTAGGGGAACGTGGGACAAAGTGCAATTGTTAAGATGACTGAGTTTTTTCAAAATGAAAAAATTGGAAATTTGTTTTGAAAATTTCAGTACATAAAGAAAGAACATTGTATTTTACATCAAAACTCTTGCGTTGAAACAGTATTTTTTATTTTTGGCAATTAATTTGATTTTTAAAAAAAGGTCAACATTTTTCCATTTCTTTATGGGGCAAAGTTAAAAATGCAATATTTTTCTAATGAAATATTTTCTATTCGATTATAAAACATATTTTTGATCAAAAACATCAATAAATAAAACGTGTAATGAATAAATGAAAAGATAATGAAACAGTTAAGGAAAAATTAAATGAATAAATCATAGACTAATAATAAGAGTAGACCGAGCTATGGCAACCCTTTTGCTGCTCATAAACCAAACCATGTGACTGGTGGATATCCTAGCAACAGCGGGCGTTATTCGTAGCAGACGATCAACGCCAGCGCGAAATAAAATAAATAGAATTGATGGAACACGTAAGAATGATCTTTTATGGAGTCCAATTTGTAAATTTGTTATTCTAAGTTGTAAATATTTTGTTAATATAGTGAGTTTTTCGTTTATATAGTATTGTGCATTTTCTTTAGTCAATTTCAATAACTATCTAAGCAATAAAAGATGCAAGCGACCAAGAGGAATCAGCAAACGGTAAGATTTTTACCTACAGTTTCAATTTAAGATACCGAGTAGTACATTTTTGCGTTAACGCAAAACGTTTACGCCATTTCGTTCACGCCAACGCTGACAGCTCCAAATGAAATAAAAGTTACCGAAAACTGAACAAAAACTATTACTAATGTCAAAATAATGCAAAACTAAAAGAAAAACAGTTCAATCTCTGCACCTGGAAGTTTTTTTTAATGAAAACACATTGTCTTAAAATACATGTCGAGTGCCAAACTATAGATAATGCTGCCATCTAGCAACCATGCTGCCAAAGTCTTCGCCAAGCCCTTCCACTAGTCACATGATACATCTATGAACCAATTTTCTTCATCAGCAAGAATGAGAAAGCTCGGTCTACTCTTATTATTAGGCTATGGAATAAATCAATATATAAAGAAAAATAAATGAGCGAGTAAAAGAATGAGTGAATAAGAAAATAAGTGAATGAATGAATAAATAAGTGAATAAATGAAGGAATGTGAGTGAATTAATTAATAAATGAAAACTAAAGTGATTTACATTAAATGATTGAGTGTGTACATGAAATAAACTATTTCACTTTGCCCTATCCACTTTGCCACGCACGTACTTGACTAATTGTATTTATTTAAAATACAAATAAGCTTAATATTAACTAAATTAATACTGCAATGAATATTAGGAGGTCTAAATTAATTTTTAAAATGTTAATAGCAAAACCGGCGTAGTGATGAAACAGATGAAAATTATCATCATGAAACAATACGATAGTGTTATAAGAGAATTTACATTATTAGTAGCAGTTAAGAGGTCACAGTACTTTTCAAGCATTTTTTTTAAATTTAAATAAATTTTATATTTCTTTGAAACCACAACATGCATACTTATTTCGAAATCAATAATTTATTTTCAAAATTAAAAAATATTGCCGACATTTTTTTAAAATTCAAAAAATTGAAAACATTTCAATTTTTTAAAATCCCTAAGGCTTTTTTATTTTTGCACTAATTTTAAAAAAGTTTTTTGCTAAGCGATCAGTATAATCATCTCTAAAAATCTGTGCATTCATTTGCTTATGAGTTTATTAGAAAATTTTCTGTGATTAATTATGTAAAAAATCAAAGTTTTTTTTTTAAATTTGGTTTTTAAAGGTTTAACAATCTCTAAACATTTGAGTAATTTATAAAATGCGTATCCAATGCACAGTTTTGTCAAATATGTTATCCCAATTGCAAAAAGTATTACTTTACTAGCTGCGTGCCCGGCGATGCACGGGCTACCTAAAAAATAAAGAGATGTCCAGTTGATTTTTTTGTATTACTCTGACATCAGTTTCCAAAGCGTTAAGGAATAAATAAATCCGCGTAATGCAAGATTTGCAAAACACCAGTAGAGCATATTTTTGGCAAAAATCTCATTAACGTTAATCATATTTATCAATGATACAAGTTATGAGTATTTTCAATTTGCACAAACGATGAAAATATATGCATTATGCAACTATAATCAATGTAACTATAATCTGTGCTAAACTGAATTACACCTGATAGACTATATCTGAAATATTTATGTACAGTTACAATCAGCTTTTTACATAGAATGATACATACTGTTTCGTTGAATACGTGAAACTAAAGCACCAAGACTTAATAAATACCAATAAGCATTAATTTAATACCAAAAAAGTCATCAGATTCCAATTAAGCTTTAGTTAAAATCCTTAAAAACAACTTTTTTTGTTCAACTCTGTTTCACTTAAAAAATCCAAACAATCTTGATTTAACGTGTTCTTTTAACGGTACAAAGTATATTTCAAAAGTAAAAACAGGAAGGAAAAAGAGAGTTATTACAATTCGAAAACTCACCCATGTGACGGAAAAAAGTCCAGCAAAATAAACATAATTAGTCGCACATCCTAAATTTACCAAAATATGAGGCCGGTCAATGATAAACTTACACTACAATAAATAAACATAATTAAAGAAACAACTTTCATATGCTGAAAAGAGTTAAGAACGTTGGCTGTAAAAAATAGGACAGACGATAAAATAAAGGCTACGTCCGAATAGGAGCAACCAATTTTAAACTAATTTAAAATAAAATTCTAAATGGAGACGTTGTTTTAAGATTTGGACAGCAGCCGAAAAAATCTCTTTTAAAACAATTATTAGAATTTTATTTGCTCACCCAGATTCAAAATGGCAACAGGAAAGAAATAAATATTCCTGAATGACGTAATGTTAATTAACGTTTTAATTAATATCTCCGCTAATTAAAGTCGTACGATTACGAGATTGTTCCTATTGTTTTCTTTGGAAAATTTTGAATTGATCGGTATCTCGTTCGACTCTCGATTCGCAGCGGTTCTCGAGAAGATAGATCTTCAGACAGACAGACAGACAGACGCGAACAGATTTTAATATTATAGTGGATAGCTCTATCTTTAATAGAAAAAATATATAGGGATTCTAATGACATGAAAACACAAAAAAAACCATCATCGAGAAAAAGCAATTCAAAGTTTTTCTTTTGCATAAGAACACATAGCGAGCATGGTTTAAAAACACTCATAACTTTTTAAATATTTGAACTAAATCAATAAAACTTTTCCCCTGTGTTCAGAATAGTTTTTAGTTTTGAAATAAGCAATAAAAAATTTTTTTGGTCGTTTCATCATTTTTGAGATACTGTAACCCTTTAAAAATAATATTAAAAGAGGTTTCTGAATGTACACATTATTTGCCCTCGTGTCACCGTTTTCGCAATCTGAGGGTTTAAAACCTGTCTCTAGTAACTCTTACATGTTTTCTAGTAAAGTACAGACTGAAAAAGCGACACGCATGCCAATAAAGTAAGATGAGAAAAGCAACAGGCGATTGTGATCAGGATGATAGTTTAATTAATTCTATGTTTGAGGCATAAAAACACACTTTTATTTTTAATTTTCATTTTAAAATCTTGTTTTTTATTACACTGGGTGGTCTGGGGCACTCATTTCCGTCACCAGCTGATTAATATTTGCCTAATTCTGAGTTAATAAGTTAAATAACATATTTTGTAAAACACGAAATCTAAATTGTCTAAACACACTATTTTGCAATAGAAAATTATTCCCAACACTTTTCTTCATGCTATCTGCTTCAAGAAAAAAGTTAAAAAGTGTATTTTTTAAAGTGATTTTTATCACGAAAATGGATAATAAATTTGGCTTTTCCTCGAAATTTTCCAGTTTTCTTTTTTTTAATCTGCGAAAGCTATTTTTTCCCTGAAATCTGATTGAAGCAGAAAACATCTGCTGTGCTTTACAGCTTATAATTGTGTTAAAAACATTATTCATGAGCTTATAGATTTAAAAGTAGAATCTCAAGAAAAATAAACATTTCGAAAGTAAACATCATTTTAGTATCGTTTTAAACTTAAAAAATGAAGAAGAATTTTTAGACAAAGTAGAAAAATATGTGTCATTACTTCGGTCGATATTAACAGTTTTGATTGCGTACATATTTTTTTAACTCTAATGCATAAAAAATGTGTGTCCTTATTCTTAGGTGAGTCATTCTACAAAAAGTGTTAACTTTTCTGTCACACGCCATTTACAGTAAAAACCTTAATTAACAATTCATTTAGCAACGATTTTTAATTTCATAAAAAATATATCTATTCAAACCTTCCAACAATTTTTTAATAACAATTTTTGTTTTAGTACATTTTTGGTTTACAACATGCGAATTCTTACCTCCGTGGCATGTGACACACCTTGTGTGACTGTTTATGTTGTTTAATAACTTTATTAAAAATATATACTTATTTATTGATTATTCGTTTCACAAGTATCTTAAATACTAATTGTTTAAGTATATTTAAGTTTTTAATATTGTGTTTAATTCGTTTTAGTAGCAGGAGGAGTCATGTCATGCAATAAATTCTCACATCCGTTACCTAAACACGAAATGCTATTCCTCATTAACACGTAGAATTAATGACATCAATTTTTTTTTTTACAATAAACAAGCGAGCCCCCTTGTTTATATTCAGCCATAGTTGTGAGATTTTTGTCGAAAAACAAAAAGATGGATTTTCCTACAAAAACTTAGTAGGGTTATTCTGACTTCTCACCTCCGTTAACTTGAATTTCAGGAATGTAAATTAATATAAAAAAAAGAAGTGAATATGTTTTCATATGCTTAACATGTGCAGATTGTAAAAAAGAAGAAAAAATTCAATGGCCTATATTTATGTAAAATGCCACACCTCCGTGATAGGTCTTATCAATGTCATTACTTCTGAGGTGAAAATAAATGATGGAGGAGAAATACATCATTAATATGCATTCTACAAAAATTATAAATTGCCAGTATATCCTCAAATTTACTAAATACTATTTTTTCACATACATTTGAAATTATTAATTAAGACATACTTTAATTAAGAGAGCTTGATGTTATATTCCCACTAATCATTAAAATAGCTGAATGTTTGCACAAATAACAAAATTACTACTTTGATATTAAATTGGTCTCGATTTTTAAATATTAAAAGTTTTTTCTTTTTTTTATTTTTATGAACAAGGAATTTTTTATTTTTTTTTTAAATTCATGAGTAAAATAATTGGAACTTAGCTGGGTCATTGTTTATGGTTACTTCTAGCATGTAACACTTTCACGTAAAAATGAAAAAAAAGGGAAAAAAAAAATGTTTCGATATTGAAAAATATTTCCGTTCAAAAGTTACGTTTTCTAGAGAATGACTCAGGTGTGAAATACAGTTATACTAGTTAGCAGGGGCGCATTGTGGGGAATTGGGGCAATAACTAAAGAAACCATGCATTTTGAGCCATATTTCCTTTTATAAAGTGATTTACGTTCATTCCAACACAGGCTTTAACAAAAACTAATCGTAAATGGCGAAATTCTGGATGTATAAGTAGTATGAAGAACTGAGCTCGTTTGGGTTACTCGAAAAAGCCTCGAGTTTGAAAAATTGAGAAAAAATTGTTGCTGAATCCGGTTCAAAAATTCACAAAATCGACTTTGTCTCTAAAGACAAATTAAAAACATTACGATAATCAATTTTCATTCGTATAAAACATCACCCAAATAGCGAAGGAAAACTTTTTCTGCGCATGCGTTTTGTTTCAGCAATTTGACGTTTAAAAGAAACACACCTTTTAGAACTTGTGCATGTGTTTTTTACACGAGATGGTTACACTATGAATTTTTGAAAAGTTTAATGGTGGTGATTTCTGCGACCCTGTAGAGAAAACGTTAGGGTACGGCGGTAACACATTGTCAGATATGGAAAACACTACAGATTCAATTACTTTATCGGAACATACAGGGTGTTCCATTTTAACCCGCAAGACCTTTTTTTTCGCAACCGTCAGTCCTAGATGTATACTTCCAATTACGGAAATGTTCAAAATCAGATGCAGAGTTTAAGATATTGAAAGTTTGAAGTGAAAATAAAAATGAGTCAAAAAATACAAAATTTAACTTTATACGAACCCTAGGTCCCCTAACTTATATTTAGAAAAATAATCTCCATCGAAAAATATTACGAACCCAAAAAATTGACATTTGTGCGATCAAAACTCAAGGAGATATTCCATTTCAAAGTTTTAAGGGACCATGCAGGAGATGAGATTGTAACTTATCGTCCTTTTAGAAGAATGACCGGTTGTCGAAGTAAAATTACACAAAATTTAACTTTTTATACGATCCCCATGTCCCCTAACATGTCCCCGCCCCCATTTAGGGAAATAATCTCCATTGAGAAACAATTCCAACCCAAAAAGTTTAAAATTAGTACGACCAATATTCAGCGAGATATGAAACGCAGAGTTTTGTGACTTACATCACTTTCCACTCGCCATCAATAAAGCCCTTCGGGGGAAAACATAGCAGCTAACATGTGTTTAAAATTATAGGTGTGCATAGAGTCTGGTTTTTAGCCTACATTCCCAGTAAAAGTCAGAAAAAGAAGAAAAAAGCATGAAAGAAGGCTTAATGCATCTTAAAAATATCGCGAAAAACAAAAAAAAAAACGTCAAAAATAAATAAAACAAATAAATATTGAAAAATTAAAAATTGGAATTTAGGGTATTGAGATGGGGGAAAATGTCTGTCGGTCTGTCTGTCTGTCTGTCTGTCCCCCATAATAACTTTTGAATGAATAGTCCGATTCGAAAAAACATTTTTTTGTTCGAAAGATCTCGCCGAGGACACCTCATTCCCATATTTCACCTTTTGATTTGAACTATTTTTTGTTCAATTTTTAACAGTTCAAAAAAACTCAACATTAGCGCCTACGGGGAAATTCAAGGCAATTCCGAACTGTGAGGCGAATTTGCTTCAAACAAACTTTGTAGAAAAAAGGTTTTGATGAAAAACTTGTATATAAAATATCTTTTTGATTTGAACAATTTTCCGTTCAATTTTGAACAGTTCAAATCCCTTAACATTAGCGCCTACGGGGGAAACTACGTCAATGTAGATTCCGTACTTGAATGCGGATTTACTTCTAACAAATTTTGTTGGAAATAGCTCTTGACGCCAAACTCCAGACTTCGACTCCGAGAATTTAGGGGCACTTGACTCCGACTCCTGTGCCCGACAATTAATCAGACTCCGACTCCCTAACTTCGACTCTGTCTTCGTAGCTTTGGCAAAAATTTATACACGGAGGATAAATGACTGACTCCGATTCTTAGATATTCGACTCCGACTCCTTCACCCCGAAATGAGATTGACTGCGACTGCGCAGCTATGGTTTTGACTGTGAAATAATTATTGTTGATTTGACTTGTTTTTATTTTTACGCTTAAGTTTTAATTTAGGTATTCAGTTTTCGGCGAATAAACTCGAAGTTATTTATGTTTCTACATAAAGATATGCGCAGACGATTTTTTTTTTTTTGACAATGAAAATTATTCGCAACTCCAACGAACTATAGGGGGCACTGAAGTCACTGTCTAATGGCGGACTTGAAAACTAAAACAAACGCACATGGTAACGAAGAAAATGCTAAAAGTGTTGTGATTTTTGTTCGTACGTATCATTTTTTCGCTTTATTCTTTTTAAATTAATTCTCAAAGTCTTGTGGATATTCTGGCCCACGTAGAAAGAAATTAGAATTCAAGAAGCATTACTAAACGTCAAAGATTAATGCAAACTACGTAGTCCGTAGTTCTAAGCAGCTATTTCCACGATGTTGAATTCGATATTTATCAATTCTTGATAAAACTAAATAATAATTGTGGCCTGACAAGAATAACAATTAATGCTAGAAAATTCAATATGACATTACAAATTGTTATCGAAAGAAGATGATACTTTTTTGCCTTGCTTGGCTAGCGCTTGTTGTTTTCCATTTGTAGCCGAGTTATTTCTCTCGAATTCCCGAATCGGTTCATTTAAAAATTTTCTGTTTCGATTTTTCTAATTTCTGAACTACGATTTAATTGTGTCATGTTATGCAAATCATCAACAAAATTCTCACGGATATATGGTGGTAGTTTTCTTTTCAGTTGATTGACCATTATTTCCTTTCACTTATCGAATTCTGTAATCTTACTACCATTTTATTCCACTCATGATAAAAATTAAAAATGGTTTAACTAAAAACGCGAAATCTCGCCAAGGCTACTTTGCTCGCACAATACCAAAACTATAACCCTAAACAAATTTCGCGAAAACTTTCAGCTGAGAATAAAATGAATAAAGTAAATTCTTTCTCGGTTTTCATTTTGTTTAACGATAATATATTCAAGAAAATATTTTGCATACTGTCCATTCCAACTAAATGCTGCTGTAAAATATGGTAAGTTTAATTAATTCAAGATTAAAAAAACTCCCATATTCTTACAAATTCATACAAAACAATAAAATTTTTTCCTTGTATAACGTTATCCAAGTTTGTTAATCCAGAATTTTCGCTTTCACCTATTATTAAGGAAATAATGAAAACTAACATTATTTTGAGGAGCTCGAGAATACTACTAAGGGACGAATTAATTTCTGTAGCTGAAAGCAAACTAAGACACATCGATTGCGTTAATAAATACTCAGAACAAACTGCCTGTGTTTACGTCAACAGACACACATGGAACGCAACGTGGCAAAGTTTTAGTTTCATTTGCAGTTTTGTAAATCACCGCAAGGTAGCGTATTCGAGTGCTGGAGTTCCGAATTTCTTTAAGTTGACATTTTATTGTTTTTATTTATTTTAGTAAGTGCATTAATTCATTTAAAAATTGTTTTTGGCAACAGGGAAAAGAAACGATTTTTTTTTTTTTTGATATGATGTATTTATTTTAATGAGCTTATTATTTTTTCAATTTGAAAGCTGTTAAAGATTTTTTTAATGAAAAAAGTGCTTTAGCTGCTTTGTTTAAAAGTTGCTGCTATTTTATTTTTTCGTTTTTTTTTTTTTTTTTTTTTTTTTTTGATGAGTGAGAAATATTTTATTTCTAGAAATCAGCTTAAAGTATTTAAAAAATATATTTTAAAACATTTGCGATTTTAGCTATTTTTGAGAATATTGATCAGGTACTAGAAAGTAGTATGGGTATACGGGAAAGTAGGTTCGTCTAGTTCTAGACAGAACTTCTTGTTCAAATTGTTCGAGGTTTTCTCGTGTGTTTTTGCGTAAAACGGCATAACATTTGCATTTATTTTTTAATAGCAAGGAAAAATATAAATGCCTTGTTTTTCTCACTTTGACGACCTGTCATTCTTCGGAAAGTTGTAATCTCATCTTTTGTTGTTAAGTCCCTTAAAACTAGAATATTTTCCTGAGTTTTGGTCACACAAATGTCACGTTTTTTGTGTTAGTAATATCTTTCAATGGAGATTAATCCCGTAAATATAAGTTAGGGGACCTGGGGCCGGTGTAAAAAGTTAAATTTTGTATTTTTTGACTAATTTTAATTTTTGCTTCAAACTTTCAAAATTTTAACTCTGCATCTGATTTTGAACATTTTTGCAATTGGAAGTATACATCTAGGAGTAACGGGTGCGAAAATAAAGGTCTTGCAGGTTAAAACGGAACACCCTTTATAAACTTGTAAAAGATTGGTGACGTTTCTAGCATTTCAAAAATCAAACGAAGTATATGATATTCTACGAGAAAAAATGAAAAGCTCGGGTTATTTTACATCAACTACTATTAAAATAACCAACAATGAAAGGAGGTTTTTATTTAAACAGAAGTAATTTGTAACTGGTAAGTGCCCGGAAGTTAAATTTTTGCGAGGGTGGAAACCTTCAACTTTGCCAAATTGAACTAAAAGTTTTGTCGGATGATGATAATTTTGCTGAATCGTTAGACGAAATTCGCCGAATGATGATAATTCTGCCAAATCGTTTGACAAAATCGCCGAATGATGATGATTTTGCTGAATGGAATACCAAATTTCGTTGAATAGTAATTTGCCAAATCATTAGAGAAAATTTTGTCAAATAAGGAATCTTTTGGGAAGTCCCAGGGCGCCCCTGCTCGTAAGCAAAAAAAAAAAATGTTCAGCGAAAGCAAGTGGTGTGTTATTAAAAATTGCAAACCACAAAAACAACATATCAGGTTTCAGAAAGTATTAAATAAATTTTGTTTTTGGCAAAAAATAAACTTGACTAAAAATTTTGCCAAACAGACTGCAAAAGAAAGAATACATTGAAAAAGCATTAAAATCTGCTTACTGAAAACTCTTCACAGTTTTATTTGCAGACAGAGAAAATAAGTATAAAAAAGCAGAAAATAAGTTAAATAACAGTACTTTTGAGTGGAATGAATATCCGAGAAGCAAAAATGTCTAATTAAGGAAAACCCTGAAGCTATTTGGATCACAGGAAGATAATTATAGGAATAGATGACAGAAGAAATTGATCTCCTGTGTTGAGCGATTGCAAGTTATTAATAATTGCTTAAGGAGCATAAGGGAATTGGAAATCTAAATGATAAGAGCAATTCAATATCAACTGATAAAGATCGCAAAAACTGCATCATATAGAAACATACGAGAACCTCAATTTATTCGTTGAAAATGAGAAAAAAAACTCATATGAGGCAGGGAGAGGCAAAGTGATGTAAGTGCCATAACTAAAATTTTAGAGATAACTAATACTAATAATAGGGAAACTTTTCTTCTGTTTTGGAGATAAACATAGTACTAGTAGCCCTGGTAGGTCCTGAAACACCGCATTATTAATAAAAAAATATTCAAGGAAATCCCACTTTCGAACGCATTTTACTAAAAAATTTTAAAAGTTTACTTACATCCCTTTGCTTCTTGCTGCTTCATATGTTCGTGTTTGTAATAATATTGGGTTAGCACGTGACCTTGAGAAAAATAAATAGGGAAATAATTGAAGCAACGCCCCCCCCCCCCCTCCACCATTTCCTAAATAGTATGCCTATGTATAAATCAAATGATGTTTTCAGCCTTCATCGATTAGTCTTTCACAAATTTTTTATGGTTTGCTAAATTGAAAGCACAAAATAATCGTATTTATTCGAAGTTTCTCTATGCAAGATACCTTGTTCTCATTTAATTTTTCAGTTTTGAGTTATCGTTTCATTTCATTTTAACTACTACATGTCTACAGATAGGAAAATAATTACGTTTACTTTGACATTCCTAAAACACTTTTTCTTGATTCTGCGATATGTATGTACAGAGCTGCCAACCTTTGAAAATCCAAAATCGTAGCTGCATTTTGCGGCGGGGGGGGGGGGGGGGGGGGAGGGGGAGGAGGGCGCACAGAGGGGCGAAAACGTCAAAAAGCGCTTATAAGTGTTATTTTTTTTTCTATATCCAACCAATTAAAGGTTAATAAACTTGCACAGGTCTACCTCTTAGGCAATCAGAACCTGAATTTTAGATCTCTTCGTTCACTACAAAGCTGAAGGGAGCCTTTAGAAAGTGAAAAAAAAACATGAGTGCGTGAATTTACAAAAATTGCTTTTAAGCAGTCTATAATTGATTTTTCCTGTTAAAGGAGGGTATATTTAATTTATTTCGTAACCAGCGATAGTAATAGGACGAAAAAAATGAGCAATCAAATTCTCAAACCGAAAATCGGTTTGATTAGCACTGAAACCTTTTTCATTCAAGGTTATTTTTTTCAAAACGCTCTACAAAAAATGCCCTCTTATGTCCTCTTAGAAATTATTATTAATTAGTCATAAATGTTCCGTCGAAAGACCCTGAAAAGGAATTAGCTGCGTAAACCCGCGAGCTTTGGACCCTGAGACCAAACAAATCGCGAAAACTCCATTATAACATTTCTGTGTGAACAAACAAGCGAGATAGGTTCAAAAACCTTTTAAAGCGCTTTTTGGCGTTTTCGCCCCACTGTGGGGCGTGGCCGCTGTTTCAGAATCAAACAGTGATGAATTGTCAACAGTAAAATGAACAAAATAATGATACTCAATGAATTTCAAATATGATACCGAAAATATTATTACGGAATAAAATATTGTGTACTGAACGTTTTAAGATGATAAATTCTTGGTTATTTGCTATACCTTTCACACGGTCGGCATGTCTTCTTGTAGTAACATGCGTGCGCAATCAACACGACCACTATGTTCAACTGAAAAATCGCTATTTCAAATAGTACATATTATATAACCCGTCTTTAAAGATGAAATAAGGAATGGTCCCAAGTGCGTTTATATTCTTCACGATATTTTTGGCAGTTTTTCCACTTTTTTCCAAATAACCCATAAACTGTTTGAAAACTAAAACGGCAGCACATGTATGGAAGTTTAATTTTCTGAACTTACCGGTTTAGTTTTCATGCAGTTTTTTTTTTTTTTTTTTTGCACAATCACGATTGCTTATTGTTCTCACTTGACTGTTTTTGATGTCTTTTGATTTTTCCCACCGCCACCCTCCGCACCATCACCGTCGACGGGCTCCTCACGATGCTGCTCCTATAGCGAAAGCCGTCTCCAGGTTGCGTCCATATCCTACACACACGCGCATACATACACAATTACACACACACACAAACTCACACATACACACAACTACCCATTCATTCATACCTGCAAACAAACACATATGCCTACATGCACATACCAAGGAAGTTACACAAACACTCATACACATACCTACCCACACACTCATGCCTGCACACTGACACAAACACACATGCCTACACACACAAGCACATACCCCTACACGCAAACACACATACCCCCCACACACAAACACACACGCCTACATGCACACACATATGTGATTGCGAAAAACATAATTTGAATTCAAGATGACAAAATTCAATTTTATTTATTTATTTATTTTTTTGCGTTTTTGGGATTATAAACTTTATAAAAACTCAGAAAATCGTAGTTTTTGGACTCGCTCGCTTTCGTAGCGCCGTAGTTTAAAGCTGTAATTCGTAGAAACAACGATTTCTTTCGTTGCAGTTGGCAGCTCTGTGTATTTACTACTGTGTGCGTATGCGTCGAGTGTAATGATTGTAAACTAGATCGAATCTTTGTCGAATTTCATAACTTTTCATTAGATGAAAACTTCGTTATTATTTCAAAACAATTTAATAAAGTTATTTTTTAGTTTCTATTTTTTTTCAAAGTTTCCTAATTAGGCACTTTGTAAATAATGGAACTGTAAATAATGTAATTATAAATGATAATTTAATCTTTCAAAAATGCCCCATCTACAACTTGACTAGTTCCTTCTTTCAAGTAAGTCCGACAGCGTGATGTATGAAATCTATCATTCTTTCTTTTTTTGAAGCTATACTCCTTAGGGAAGATCGTGCAACTAGAATGAATTGAAAAAAAACAAAAACATTTTACCTGTTACCTATGACATCGTTAAACAAATCATTTGTAGTGATATATCCTTGCACAATCTGTTAGCGCATTCATGTTTTCAAGCTCTACTAGGAGAGTGATGTGTTTTTTAGTTTTCGTATTTCTTGAACTTTTAAATTCTCTCCTAGGGGTCCGATCTGCGTGAATATTTACACATATGATGCATCTAATGTTTTCTTTAAACCTGTACAAAAATATTTTACGATTATGCGTTTGTTAAAATTTTAAATTTCCGCATTTTTTTTTTTTTAAGTAGTCACCTGACTGGCGGGCATATGTTATGATTTTATTGAACAACATATGCTTTAATGTTGCAAGCATATTAAAGAAACAAATTGAATTACATTTCAGTTAAATTCATCAGTATACATTATCAACTTCAGCGTCATAAGCTTATAATATTTCATACATGCACAGCTTCTGTAGATCAGTCCCTCGCCTACCTTTTTTTTTTCTATTTTTGGACAATCACGTACACAGATGTGACACCCTGTCTATCGTGGTTGCTAACAAGGTGGATATAGAATGTCAATCAAATTTTGTAAAAGTAGGGGAATAAGTGTCTATTCAGCAGCAAGAAAAAAAAAAGCTAGGTAAATGAAAGCTCGCCGAACGGATATTACTGCGCCAGATGATGTTCGTGTTTGATTGGAATTCTTCCCGTTTGATCAAATCATGTTCCTCTCATAGAATCCATTGTTAAACAGAATATTTTGGAAGTTGTTAACAGTATCTTTATCCAGAGTTTTTATACAATGGATATCTGATGGGAAAATAATATTAAGCTATAATTTTTCCATTTGGGACAATGGCCGTTGAAGAGAAAGTGGTAAATCTTATTGAAGTATTTAGCGTTAAGAAAAATATATATCAAGCGTAAAAGGATAAAAAGATATTGTTAATTTATTGCTAATGATAATTATGTGATAGTTTCTATTGTTCTGACTAAAAGTATGCTTACTCAAGAAAAACTGAAAATAAATAAATACTTTCTAATACGGTACAATATTGCAATATTGCAATTCTACAGCAGCAAAATTGATTTCGGTGCACCTCCGTCCCTCACAATCAACATAAAAAGTTTTTTTTTTCTCCTTGAGGTTTAAATTTTTTGCTCAACTCAATATAGCATACTTGACTAGTGATAATCTACGCATATAAAAACTTTAAAGTAACATTTTATTTTATATCATGAAAGCAAAACCTACAACATTTTCTTATTTGATTAGAATGTGATGTATATGTTTAGTGATATTTTAAAAAAACTTATCATTTTGAACGCTATGTCTTTAACTTTTGAATTGAAACTTTTTAAGAGTTTGAAATTCTGATCAGCAACCCGTTTGTGTGATGGAAGTGACGTAGTTGTTTCTTAATTGTTGCCAAACAGAATGAAAAAAGTTAGTAATTATAATGTTATAATACTTCTGTTTTTAATTTCTTTCCAAAAACATAGAAAAATAACAGAAATTTATAAAGCTAGTTTCAAAATAAATTTAACAATTTAATTTCAGGACTGAACATAAAGCAAGCATTTGTTTGTAGATTTTGGCCATTTTAAACGTTTCAAAAATGTCTGGTTTTCGAAGATTTTTTTGATTCGAGACGAGTCATTATCTTAAAAGAGTAATCCACATCGCTTATGTTTAGCATTAAAATTAGTTTGTTGACTTTTTTTTAGAAAATTAACTTTATAACTACTATTATTTTTCGTTACTTTTGGCACCAATTAAAAAACGTTGTTTAGAATCTTTTTTCTCCATCAAAATGTACAATGTTTATGTAAATATGCCTAAGTCAACTGCAGAAAAAACAAAAGCGTGACGTGACAGAAATCGTGTAAGTGATGTGACAGTTCAGAAAGGGTTAAAGTTTCCTTTCTACGACTTTACGACACACATATTTTAAAAAATTCATTTCATCTAAAACTCTTATTTTTTAGGTTCATTTGTATCAAAAGTTTTCCGGATACGGAAAAGTAATATCGCTAAAGAAACTTTAAAGAGAATTTTCAGTAAGTACAAATTTGCAATCAATAAAACAAATTTTTGCATATGAATTTGGAATCTAATTCTTCCTGGAAGTTTGTACCACGAATGTGCCAAAAATAAATTTTAATTTAGTTTTGCGAGTTGTTTAACTTTCTGCATTTATTCGTAATATAGTTGCTTCAGAGCAACGTTGATGCACCACAGCCAAAAAAAAAGCAGTGAGATATTCTATTTTTTGCATTAAGGCGACGATATATTGAAATGCCAGTTAGTCGATCTGTTGACATTTCTCTCCCCCCACCCTTTGATAGTTCTTAATTAAAAATTTCTTGAAGAATTTTTCATTTGTTTCAGTTGTTAGATTAAAACAAATATCAACAAAGTATAGCTTATTTACAGGGTGTTCCATTTTAACCTGCAAGACCTTTATTTTAGCAACCGTTAGTCCTTAGATGTATACTTTCAATGGCAAAAATGTTCAAAATCAGATGCAGAGTTAAGATATTGAAAGTTTAAAGCAAAAATAAAAAACAGTCAAAAAATACAAAATTCAACTTTTTATACGGACCCCAAGTCCCTTAACTGATATTTAGAGAAATAATCTCCATTAAAAACTATTACTGACACAAAAAAACTTGACATTTGTGCTGGCAAAACTCAAGGAAATATTCCATTTTAAAGTTTTAAGGGACCATTGGAACTTACCGCCCTTTCCAAAGAATGACAGGTCGTCAAAGTAAGAAAAACAAGGCCTTTTTATTTTTCATTGCTTTTTAAAATGAATAGCAAATATTATGCCGTGATACATAAAGACACACTACAAAACCTCGAACAATTTGAAAAACCACACTCGATGCACACATATCATTGTTAACTGCTATATTCCCCCTCCCCCAAAACGTGTTATTGACGGAGAGTGAAAAGTGGTGTAAGTCATAAAACGCTGCGTTTCGTATCTCGGTGAATATTGGTCGTACTAATTTCAAACTTTCTGTGTTGGAATTATTTTTCAATGGAGATTATTTCCCTAAATACAAGTTAGGGGACCTGAGGTTTGTATAAAATATTAAGATTTGTATTTTTTGCTTATTGAGCAATCACGATTGCTTATTGTTCTCATTTGACCGTTTTTGATGTTCCGCGCCTTTTTCAGCTTGAACCAGAAGATTCTGCAGCACCACCGCCCACCGTCCTCTGCAGGCGGCGCGGCGCGGCTGCTCCGGTCCTGAGCTATCCGCTTCTCCTGGTCGGAGGCGTCCATGTCCTACACACACGCACGCTCACACACTCACACACATACACACACACGCCTACGTGCATACACACAGGTCTACGCATACACACAAGCCTACACACTTACACACACAACTATGCACACGTAACCGCCCAGGAGGAGAGGCAGGTTTGGGGGGGGGGGGAGAGACAGGAGCTGTTTCTAGAAACAATAACTCCAATGAGTAGGGTCCTGTCTCAGTTCGTAATTGCGAAAAACATAATTTAAATTCAAAATTTAGAATTCAAATTAATTTTTTTTTTATTTTTACTTTAATATCTTAACTCTATATCTAATTTTGAACACTTTTGCAATTGGAAGCATACATCTAGGACTTATGGTTGCGAAAATAAAGGTCTTGGAGGTTAAAACGAAACACCCTGTATATGTCAAGGACGTTAGAAGACAAAGTCAACATGTCGCATAAAGAGCAAAATGTGTAATATTTCCCGAGTTTTTAATTTCTATTTGTATCATTGAAATGAAATTAATCGGATAATCCGTTGTAGTGTTAATATACTGTGATATTTTAAAGAAAGAAATATATATCTCAGCAAGGTAAAGTTGGCAAAGATCGTATTTTTTAATATTCCTCTTGCACACTTTATTAATAATACATTTGTTTTATTCTTGTAACTAATATTTTTGTTATTTTTCATTTCTTAGCTAAACAGAATATGCCAAATGAAAAGATTACCTGCTTTCTTCTTTCTTAGAAGTGAAGTAAAAATTTTATTCAGGTATTTTTGTAAGAGGTGCTAAGAACGGAATCATGCGCAGTGTTTTAAATGTTGCTTGAAATATTTTTAGTAAATGATTTAGAGCCACCTCTGTAGTTGAAAAACAATTTTTGGGAGAACGCACATTTTTAAGTGCTAGATGTCATTGTTGGCAAATATGTTAGGCCAAAATATATCAGTTTAAACCAGCATTAATTCACAAAGCCAGATGTTATCTCAATTATTATTATTCGTTGTTTAAAGCCAGTTTATAGTAATTTGCATTGCTTTAAAAATATTAAACCAAATATCAGGGAACAGAGTGCCACCGAACCCTCTCCCCCCACCCCAGCTACAGTCCTGTTAGAGCAATGTGTCATCCTAACTTCGCCCAAAAAATCCTATAAAATAATTGTAAATATCTTTTTACCAAAATAAAGTAAACATGATGAACTGACAGTAAATAAAAACAAACTCTGAATTAAGATTTACAAATAGTAATTAGCTAATGGAATAAAATTATGTTTAATAAAACGAATAGCCTATAGTAATTTTGAAATTTTTAACGTTAATATTTTATTACAATGGCTGTTTAGGTAAAAAGCAAATGCTTTTGAAAAAAAAAACTCCAAAAACTTACCCTATTGAAACTAAATGTTAGAATTTCAAACGCAAAAAATAGTAAAACATTTTTTCGAATGCATCCTTGACAAACCGCTATGAAACTTTTAAAGAAATCGAGGTACGACTTTTGTTTTCAACTATGGTCGAGCTTATAGATTAATAGCAAAAAACCAAAGATTTCGGTATTTCAGTATTCAAGAAAATCAAGGTTTTACGCAAAAGTAGTTTTAAGTGATTTAGTCTCTAAAATTACAATGCGCGCAAACAAATCATGCTATTATATTTACTGGTTAGTTTTTCTTGCCTTAATTAATAATACATACTTAAAGTTTGAAAAATTTTAGTCTAAATTATCGAATTTTAATGATTTGTTACTATTGATTATACAGTTTTTACGTCATCACGCACCAGTAATGAAAACTAACTCTGCGAGTTCTGAGGCAAGAATAAGCATTAAATTTTAGATTTGAATCATTTTTCTTGTCGGGGTGCGACATTTAAACATTACATAGTGTTTTATTGGAAAAGTCCAGTCGTTCTTAGAAGTAAAACACCCAATCTCACTAGTTTCTGTAAAAACACCTTCATTCAGTAACAGAAGAATCAGAACAGTAATCAGAAGATATCAGTAATTTCGGGAGCTGAAAAGTTCGTGAATTTTATATGAACAGGAATGAAAGTTAAAAAATAAACCATGAAAATATGTTTCGCCGCCTTAAATTTTCGCGATTGTGACGGACTCACGAAAATTAAAGCCTCGCGAAAATAATTACTTTCACTGTAAGTGTTAGCAGTCATGAAATGTACTCAACTTTAATACCCCAAGCTGTTAAAAAAAAAAAAAAAAAAAAAATACAAGAACTTTAACACATAAATTCAAGAAGTCTAATAAATATATAAGCTTAACACATACGCATAAGTTTACCACATGTAGCTCGTATCTAAGTTTAAAACGTATATTCGAGCAAAAATTGACACAAACACACAGAGGGCAAATTAACGCGCAATCTCGTCTTTTAAACAGTTAAAATCAAGAAAAATGTACAAGAGAAAATAAAGCAACGGTGTATAACATGTACCGATGCGAGTACTTACGGAAGAAGTTGAGGGTACTGTTGCAATTTGAGCTGGGATTTAGAATTTAAAAAGCAAGACGAATCACATTTGTAAAAGTCCCACTGAAATTATGATTATCTGCTGTCTGTTGTCAATAAAATGCCTTCATTTCGTGAAAGTTAAACGGGAATCCTGTTGAACAAAAGGCACAAGAGTCACAGATGCTAAGGTTTGAAATGTTAGACCGTATTGAAAAGTGGGCGTTACAAACATCTAAACAAAGTGTATCAAACCGCGCGGTGATTTAAAACGATGATAAGCGTTGGGTGAGTGTGTGCTTATGTCCTGTTAAGAAAACTTGAAACAATCTGAAAAATTCTTATTTTGTAAATGTGAGAAAGTAATGTATGAAGAATAGCTTCAGTGGACCAAATTGTTGTGCAAAATGAGCAATTGTTTGGAGCTAACGGATCTTTGTTTTAGAGTCTACGAATTGAATAGGATTCGAATCTATTAAACTGCATTCGAGAAAGTTTCATGGTAGATTTAAAATGCTGCAAGTCGCGCTTTCAGGTAAGAGAACTTGTGCTCTTTTTTTGTTATTCATTACTGATTTTATTGTATCGAAATGGATATCTTGTTGAGCGAAAAAGTGATTAAATGCATCGTTAACAATGAAAATAGTATTAATAATAAGTAAAACCAGTTGAATTTGAAAATGCTTGTTGAAAAACATTTGAGAAATAGTTTAGGTTTGCAATGAAAAGACATGAATAAATATCCGGAAGAATAGTTCAGCAAAGTTGCTGTTACGCCTTTTCGTAAATGTTGTTACTCTTAGCATATTCGACCCCACCCCCTCTTATCACAAAAGTGTCGCTCTTCACTCTATACCCTTCCCCTATGGCGTGGCATTACGTAAACATTTTATTATAAACATATTTTTATTTCAGATAAGACTGTTGCGTTACATTTGTAGATACCCTTTCCCTTCCCCTTCTCCTTAATTTTCCTAACTTCATGAATCCCCCCCCCCCTCAAATCATGACATCATTTGCGGAGCACTAATTAAGCAAAAAAAATCTTAGTTTTTCGTCATAAGAACGAATTAAGACGCATTAAATTTTCATGACTTGAAAAATCTAATTAAAAAGAAAAAGAGAAAAAACGAGTGAAAGCGTTCGTCTTTTAAAACTAAATCTCCCTTTCTTCACCAAAAATTTTCAGAGCTGGCGGTTGTTTGGAGATTTATTCTTCGCTTTGTTAAAAGCAGGATTAATCCGGTCTTATTTGCAAAAAAAAAAAAAACTTGCATTCAAAACTCTGGCTTTGTCATCAAACTCTTAAGAAGCATTTAATAAATATTCTTGTGTAATGCCAATTAAAAACTGGCTTCCAATCTTGTTAAGTAACCATTTTTTAACGAGAAAGATATCAAATAATTCCTAATTAAGGCGTTTCACGTCTGATTCTAATACAAAGTAAAACCCTTGCATTTATGTTAAAATAGTAGGTATCGCTAATGAGCATGAATAATAAATCTTAAAATTAAGAAAAAAGGTATAAAAGTTTTTTGATACCGATATTAGCATATGAATTTGCTGTACAAATTCGATTCTTCGAATAAACTGTGGTGGAAAACATAATTGAAACACGAAATGAATTCTTAAAATTCTCGCACATTATTTCATTTTTGAAGATTTATGTAATTATGTTTTAAAGATTTATGTACTTAATAATTCCGCAGCAGTGCAAAAACAACAAAATGAAAAAAAAATATGATTACAGTGACCGCTAGCTGGTGTAAAATACTGTTGTTCAAGTTAAGATTGTTGCAAATCTAATTATTTTCCTAATTTACATAAATGTTTGTCACTTAAACAACTGTATATGTGTGATCGTTTTCAGCTTGCAAAAAGACATAAATTACAAAGACATGTTTTTACTGCCTTTCAAATGCTAATCATTGTGCTAAATCATGCAACATAACTTGACATATTTCACAAGGTAAAGGAAAACGACCCTGAGGAATCACATGCACTTGTTGCGGTATCCGAAGGAGGGATGGCAAGTAGAGATTTATACCCTTCTTTCATCACTGGAACTCCTCTGGTGTTATGAAAAACTTTGATTTCAAAAACAGTAAAAGGGAATGTGATGGTAGTTCAGCTAATGAGATTAATGCGTCAGGTTTAAATCATAAAGTCACACCTCTGTCTACAGTGACACTTTATATTGCCGATGCGTTGGGAAACTTTATACAGTGTCATGTTTTTCTAGATGTTGAATCATAATCTAATAATTTATCGTTTGAGCTTGCTAATTTATTCGACACAAAAGACAAAAAGATAAATGTCTCTGCTTCATCTTTTTATGGCGATGAATTATTAATAAAATCTAAATTGACAGCAACAACTTTATATCATGTAGATTACGCATTAATTTAAGATTTTTCAAGGTTTTTTTAGTATAACCTTGGGCCAGGAATAAGTAAGGGAATGAAGAGCAAAGTAAATAATTGAGATTCCTTTTACAAATTGAGAAAATTGGAATTTTGTTTAGAAAACTACACTATATATGCACAGAAATAACAGTATAATTTATTATAAAACTTGCATTGAAATTTTATTTTTCATTTGAGCAGTATATCCCCCCCTCAAGAAAAGGTAAAAATTTCAGTTGGCCCCACACTGTTAAAAATTCAGGAAGATTTTCTGGTAATTGTTTCTGTAAAATGGCAGACTTACAGCATCGTTGATTTTTATGGTGATTTACACCGGAGAAATAAGCGATCCCAGCGCCATTGGTTGCTGCGACCTACCGAGGAAACCGTAAAATTTTATAGTAACATTTGATTTTTACGGTAATAGTTACTGGCAACATATGGATGCCAATAACAATTACCATAAATTTTCCAGAAAATTTTTAACAGTGCATGTATGGGGCAAAGTAAGAAGTGAACTATTTTTCTACTGAAAACATACTTGATTTTAAAACTATTCTTCGTTCAAAGAATGAACGAAGAAACGAATGAATGAATAACTGAATAAATAGTGAAACAATTAACGAATAAATATAAGTTATTTAATCTATGAAGAAACGAGCTGATGTGTGCATCACATGACTTCCTTTTACACCGATTTAATGTTATTTCCCTCTTATTGCAATTTTAATGTGATTCTCTCTCTAACTCTCTAAATATCACCAACAATGGCCACATTGAAACCAAATTAAATTTTTAAAAAATCGCCAAATTTGTCGCCAAGCTGGTGACAAAACTTGGCTACCAAATTACTGGCGATATACCGCCAAGTGTCCACCAAATTAAAACACCACTTGAGTTTGCATGGAAATTAACAATGAATTTCACACCAAAATGTGCAAAAGATCCCTTAGAAACACCCGAATGCAATCAAAAAAAAAAAAAAGAGGTGCACAACTAGACTCTACTAGGAGTCTACGGACCAAATTTCAACTTTCTAGGACATACCGTTCTTGAGTTATGCGACATACACACACACACATACGCACATACATACGTACATACAGACGTCACGAGAAAACTCGTTGTAATTAACTCGGGGACACTTCAAATGGATATTTCGGGCGTCTATACGTTCTTGGGTACCTATGTACGTGTGGTCGGATCGAAAAAAAAACTCAACATTCATTTGGGGGTGAGCAAAATGAAAATTAAGGCCAATTTTTGAGTGAAAATTTTTTCGCGAATACAATACTTCCGTTTTGGAAAAGGAAGTAAAATGAGCGAATAAAGAAAGGAATAAATAAGATACCACACGGTGCGGCTAATTAATAATGAAACTTTTTAGGAAACTTGGAAGTCGTACTCTCAGAGACTTTGCAAGGGCATTATATATAAAAATAAAATTTTGAAAAAATCCATGATAGTTTATCTATTTATTCGTTTGCACATTTTGGCCAAATAAATGAATTTCGTAGGGCCTAGAAGCGTGGTGTAAGCGTGAAGATAAGAGTTTCCAAGATTTCAAAATATAAATACTGTACCTTGCAATTGGAATGCTTTTATTAGAAAGCAAACAGTCTCACATTAACAACAAATGCATAACTGTTATTAATTTTGAAAGAAAAAAAATTGAGCTATTTTTGGAAACTAATTAAATCACTGAAATTATTAATTTTCCAGCATATACACGGAAAAGGATAGCAACAAAAACCCAGGAAGAATCTAATACCGGCAACGTGAGCGCGTACTGGAAGAAACAAATAATAGAACTGGAAAAGCATTAAGCAAATGAAAATAAGGATTCATATTCACAATAAGAAGTTCTTCATTCACTTCATATGTATTTAATCAAAGGAAAGAGGTTCTTAATGGTTTAAGTTCAAAAAATTAAAATGATTATGAAACTTGGCTTGGACACAGTCTCCCAGTGTTTAACGCCAAGGTTGAAGGAGGAGTTAGTGTTGCGTTTAAAACTGATTCTTTTACAGACTGACAGACAGTGATTGAGGAGATTTAAACTAGTTCAGAAAAACAGATTAAAAATTATTCACTTCATATGTATTTAATCTAAAGAAAGACTTTTTTACGAATGAAGTTAAAAAATTAAAAATAATTTTGAAACTGCGTTTGAACACTGTCTCCCAGTGTTTAACACCTGGATTGAAAGAGCAAAAAGTTGAGCGTTTAAAACCGAGTGCTAACTTTACAGACTGACATGCAGTGATTGAGGGAATTGAAACTAGTCAAGAAAAATCGATTAAATCTTCATTCACTTCATGTGTATTTAATCTAAAGAAAGGCGTTTTTAATGGATGAAGTTAAAAAATTTAAAATAATTTTGAAATTGCGTTTTAACACTGAATCCCAGTGTTTAACACCTGGATTGAAGGAGCAGTTAGTGCAGCGTTTAAAACCGAGTGCTTAATTTACAGACTAACTGGCATTTATTAAGGAGATTTGAATTACTAGTCAAGAAAATAAATTGAATAATCATTCACTTCATATGATTTAAACCAAGGAAAGATGTTCTTAGTGGATGAAGTTAATGGACACCGTCTTCTCCATTGTTTAACACTTGGATTGAAGAAGCAATTAGTGCTTCGTTTAAAACCGAGCGTTTAATTTACAGACTGATAGGCAGTGATTTAGGGGATTAAAACAAAACAAGAAAATTATATTGAAGCAATCATGAGGAAGCAGGGAAACATCTAACAAAAGATGGTCGACACAGACACCTAGAGTTGTGAATCTGAAATTCAGACCTTTCAAAATGAATTGGTTTAATAGAGAGCTAGAGTTCAAAAATGTCGCATTCATATTTTACAATGTTTTTTTCCACTTCTGTATTTTGAAAATGAGGATGTTTCCTTCAGTTAAAAGTACTACTTTTAGTAATTGAAAGAACGAGCAAAAAATTTCGCAACAGTTACTTTTTTTTCATTATTTTTTTTCATGTTCAATTTCGGAAATAAGGCGTGGCCTATATGACGTCGCAAGTGATGTTCAAACATTTAGCGCGCTAAAGTACATTATTGAGAGGGGGAGAGGGTTGCCATTAAACAGTAATATAAATGGAAACCATAATGAGAATTTTGAATGAAGGCTTTTCCGAAGCAAACAAGAAAATAATTACTATTATTGCGCTATAATATTTTTATCTTTATCTAATGCCAAAAGATTGCGCTCTGCGCTAATGGTATCAGGGAATGGCATTTTATCACTTGTGATATCATGAGCAGAAGTGTAAAAAAATAAATTTTAATCTGCGAACCGATTAAAATAGTTTCTTAAAAACATTAAACTTTGTCAAATTATTTCAAAATGGTTAAATCTTATGTTTTTAAGAAGAAAAAACATTTTTAAAATTTCAGAAACAACTTAAGTGTTGAATAATTTCGTCACAGAATTGACAAAAGAAAATTTAAATAGATATATTAAGAAAGTAACATGCAAATTCCAGTGCGGTAAATCGTATATATTTAAGCGGGTTAAAATTAGAAATAGTTCATCTCATTTCTTTTGAAAGAAAGAAACATATTTCAGGCTAAGAAATAAATGCACAAAGCACACAGTATTTACAAGAGTCATATATATTCCTAAACGAATAAATAACTGATTTAAATACTATATATTTCAATTTTAATTTCAAATGTCTGCTTAAATTATTCACCGAGCAAAGGAATGCAACAGTAAATTAATTTCAGAAATCACATTAATTTCTAAGGTTTAATAAAGAGGATTGAAGCATATTAGTGTTCTTAATATACCTCAAACATACAAATTAACATGCGATAATTGAGCCTAAATGTCCACTTAACAGCTCTAAGTACTGTGATAACATGTTGGACACGTAATAAATGTTTGACTTAAAATCCTATTTTTCAATTTTTTTTTTCAATATCAATGTCTATTATTCATGGAGCTACATGACTCAACATTGTAAATAATTTGAAGAAAAAAAAAAGTATTTTCTGAGCTTCTAATAAAAGGTTTGAACATGTTAGTGTCCTAAACACGTCTCAAATATGCAAATTAATGTGAGATAATTAAGCCTAAACACCCATTAAGTAGCACTAAATACATACTAATATCATGTATTACAAGCGTAAATAGGGTCTGTAAATTCGAAATAACGCTTCATTATAAATGTTATAATTACAGTTTCCAATAATTGGAAATTAATAAGAACTTGGTTCTCTTTCTACACAACAGCAGCAGCAAAATAGAGATCACATATAGCATTGAGAAATTGCTGCTACTTTCTTTCTTCGTGTAATAAATATCCGAATTATAATCATCCAAAATATTTTAACTATAGCTAGCAGCTTCGTATCTAAATACCTTTCTTAATTACTTCAATTAATCTAATTTGTAGTTTGCTAATGAGTACCGAACTGAGGTTCCCGACGTAAAGTATCAGCTTTCAGTCTTAATAATGTCAATTTAGGTGTCAACAGCAAATGTATAACTAATGATGCATCTGCTTTGTTATGCATTAATTACGACTATTAAGGAGGAATTCTAAAAAGGATAATTTTTAGATTTTTTATAAACTGATTTCCATGTTTTTTAAAAGAATGAAATGCGAAACATATCAAGGATGAAAGCATTATTTTTATTCTTTTTAAGTGAGACGGAGACCACTCGTACAATTAAGTTGTTCACTGCGTACATCGGTACTTCATCTTTTTTTAACACGCTTTTACTAGCTTCACTTGTATGTTTGTGAGTCTCCTTTGGACTAAAAGCTAGTTGCTTATTACTGTTAGCACATTCCACCACTTTATGAGCATTCGTGAACGAGCGGTATAAAGCCTTGGTTTACTAGAAGCGAATCGCCGATCTTCGACGTCGTTCCTCGCCGTGACGCTGAAATCAAAGTCAAGTGGATTCCTGCGTGGCCATTCACGACGTCGATTTAGCTCGGGCGCGCATGCGCAGAAGAATCATGTTTTCGCCTCGGCGTGGAGCGACGCCGACGATCGGCGTGTTTACTTCTTGAAACCAAGGCTTAAGGCGTGGGTCTTCGCTGACGTCCTCCTCCGGAAATCATGGGGCGTGCGTTCTATTCCCGTCTACACCGAAATTAAATTTATAATCTTGCAACTCAATTTTCGCCCACTTTTTGTGATCGGATTCTTTTAAATTTAGAATGCAACCTCAGACCCGATGACAAAGCAATATTCTGTAATCAAATTAATTTATTAACAATAAGTGTTTGGTTTATTCTAATTAACACGTTTTATTAGCTTAACTTGAATGTTTGTGGATATGTTTGTGGGTCCAACTTTCCTTTTTACAAATAGCCAGTGGCTTATTAGAATTACAACGTACAAATCAGAGCTGCCGAGTGTAACAATGTTTGCACATGAATTTACCAGAAAGCATTCAAAATGTATGATGCAAATAATGCAATAGAATACTAAGATACATTCCATTATAAAAATAATAGTTTAAAAAACTAAAAAAAAACACGCCTTTGTAGCAAACTGAGCTAAAAGTAAAAAATAAAATAATAGTTTTAAAAACTAAAAAAACACGCTTTAGTAGCAAAATGAACTAAAAAGTAAAAAATAATCTTTGGATGAAGAGTATATAAAGTAATTGACCAAACACCTAATTCTACTGTAACAGAAAAAAAAGTATGGGGGAGCTGCCTATTTACATTTTTTCATGGATAACAAGTGGAAGAAATTTAAGACAACTGATAAAAAGCCCCCCACGCTTTTTTTCTATTGCAGTAAAATTGTTTGGTCAAGTGCTTTATATACTTGTCATCCAAAGATTATTTTTAACTTTTTAGTTCATTTTGCTACTAAAGCGTGTTTTTTTAGTTTTTTAAACTATTATTTTCCCAGTAAAAGTTTGCTTAGTGTGTTATTGTACTTCTATTTAATTTTCAAAACGATACTCTAGCTCGCAAAAAATGTTGCTTGGACGGATGTTTAAATGCGTTAAAAATAAATTCTTAGCCTGGTTAAAAAATAGTCAGTCGTAGGGATGGATACAGACTTGTAGTTTCGAGTTTTGGGCACACAAATTTCCGAAACTTTTTGAGTAACAATAAAAACCACTAAACCGCTTAGGAATCATTTGCTTTGCAGGTCATAAACTTTATTAATTAGTTTCAGAAGCAATGAAAAGAAATTGAATTTTAAATATTTACTTGAATAAATACTTAACGAGTTAAAAAGATTACGGCAAACACTTAAATATCATTCATAAAATATTTGAGCACATTGAATAGTAATATATTTTCATGATATTCCACATCCATCAATCTTGTATTCAATTATTTCTTTATGATCACAGGTAACAATGATGGACGGATAATATATTCGACTTTTTTTAGGGGGGGGGGCTGATCCTCATGACCCTCCCCCTGTACCCGCCCTTGGTACACCGTTTACGTTAAGTTACAGCCAAGTCAGAAAGAAGAATAAATAAATTATTTTAATAAAAAGAGTGCAACTTTAACATAGCAAAATAAATCTTCTAACTGTTTAAGATGTTTCTGATAATTCACAGCATCATACGACCAATTATACTATTTAAAATACTAGGGAGCTCTTCCTCCTGCTCGTTTCGCTCACTAACCTGCGATGGCTCAACGCAGCTTGCGGCGGGTAACAATGGGGTCGTTTCCAAAATTTTAAAAGTCTTTTTTTCTTCTGAAAGAGTATGCTAAAAAACATAGGATCTGAACATTTTATAAATAATTTGTTTAAGTTTAATACTTAAAAAAAATACTTAAATCAGTGCGCTTTCATTGTTTACGCTTCTGTCCGATGACATCACAAATGATGAAATGCCATTCAGTGTTGCCCTTCACAAAGCAAAATATTTAATTCGAATCTTTACTCACGTGTATAGGCAACGATATGGTTGATAGCAAGCGTAGAGTGCAATTTTAATTCGCTTTTTGATTATCATAACGTGAAAACGCGATAGAAAGATGCGCCAAAGTGCATCATTTTTGACGTCATCAAGATCACGCCCTGCTTGAAAAATCGGACATTTAAAAAAATTATTTAAAAAATAACTGTTGGGGAAAAATGAAAATATTTTCTGGGTCCACGTTTTTTTTTTTTTTTGTTTTTTCTCATTCTATCAATTTCAGAGACAAAAAGTACTACTTTTGGCTGAAGAAAACAACCCCATTGTTGATTTAAATGATTTTCCCCTGGGTTTCAAGCCAATTATCCCCGGTCTCTTAATTATTAGAGGGGTGAGACAGGGCACTTTGGCTTCCCCTGCATATCCTGTATCCAACGATACCAGTATTAAGCCGGTAGAAATCGGCAGACCGAAGGAGACAGGGTTACAGACAGACGCGCACATGGTTTCATGGAATGTTACAGTGAAGGATGAGTACTTTCAACACTCTCAATAACAGATTCGAAACTTTAATTTTCGAAAAATGTTAAGTTTTCGAAGTATTGGTTAGTAAAATTACCTGTGCATAATATTGCATTAGTTATTTATTATTTATTTATTTTTTTGTGGAAAGCAACTTGTTTTATAACCTTACCAGCTGAGGCCTTCTAGTTTTGAATACAAAATCATTTGAATTAGAGCAAAGTTAATCCACATGGCTTAAAGTTCCCCAAAATGACTGTATTCAAAAGTACAGGAAGACAGGGTTAAAGCTTTTCTTCTGTTTGCATTATTTTAATTATAAAGCAGGTCAATGTTATTTTATTTATTTTTTTAAATAAAGTACACACACGTTGGCTGTTAATAAGCAATTAGTTGAACTAAAATGAATAAATGAAGAAATAATGCTGAAAAAAAGAATCGAAAGAAATTAAACAAAAATTCAAGATAAAATAAAATATGGTTATAGTTATTTTCATAAAATAGAGAAACAAATTTGATGGAAGAGGGGTGGCGGGGGGACTATGTGCGGGCTAAAAAAAGAAAAATCCGGAAACTCAATTTAAGAAAGTAACGTTCTGTGAATACGAATACCGTCAAGTTTACAAAGGCAATTTTCTCTGCCCTGGAGGTTTTTCAGCAAGTTTTCACGGTAATTGAACAAAGAGAGAGTATTTTATCTGCTGGTACTAAAAAATTCCTATTTTGTTTCCACTCAAAGAAGATTAAATCTCATAAATTGAGCACAACGGAATAAAATTTTACCTTTATTATTGTTCATCATTCTGTAAGTTTTTTGTTTTTATTTTCGCACGCAATCTATGTACAGAAAATTAAATTTCTTAATTATTTGTGTTCAAGTACTGAATCGAACTAATCTTCCGCTGTGTGCATCCAACGTACCGAGTAAAAAGAGCTTTTTGTTTCTTTATAAAACAAAAATGACAGCTTTGGAATTGAATAGAAAAAAAAATGCAAAATGTTCACAATGATTTGTTCACGTGTAACATTTTTTTTATTTAACACAAATCATTTAAATAATTTAAAGCAAAGGATTTAATTAATGATGAGCACGAATCGTTTAGAACACTAGCACATTGTTTCTACTTTATGCGTAGAGTGGATTTCGAGTTCGTCATTGTTCTGAAAATCCAGACTAAGAGTTCGAAATGAATAATAATTAATTTCGTCAACCAATTTAAGTTTTTTAAAAATAAGGAAAAAAAAAGAAATAATTTACATTTTTATCGTTTCTTGTAAAAGTGGTCTATCTTCAACTTTTGAAAATGCGTACTTGGTAATGGTATCGCATTTAGTTATATCTTTCATTATAAAAATTGAAGCCAATATCTTTAAAAGATAAATATCTAATGGTTAATAATAGCTTAATACGTGTTTTTTTTCTTTCTTTTTTTTAAATTTTTAACTTTAAAAGGTCAAATGATGCACTCTCTGTTGTCCTATAATATCAGTTATCTGCATTTTGTTTCACAAAATAAGTCAGCTTGGTCACTAAATGCAAACATTATTATATATTCCACTAGCAGTACCCGCACGATGATGCCGGTGCTAATATTGTGAAGGATGTCCCCTTGAATAAATACAAATCTAACCCCCTACTCCTTCCTTCTGATTTAAAATGTTAATTTTCTAAAAATAAAATGCGTATTTTCAGAAAAAAACCTATAAAAAATGCCTTTGTAATTTCAAAATCCTAATCCGTTTAGGAGAACGGCTTGTTCTTCAAGGATTAGGTTCCCCTTGTTTCAGACTAAACTAACATATCCTCTCGGCGACCCTGTACATACGTTAATCTTTTTAAATTTAACACATATACACACACACGTTTTTTTACTATGTGGTTTAAAAATAGAAAAATTGTGGATCAAAGCTCCACTGAATGACTGTAATATATTCCCAATTACAGGTTTTCAGCAGTAGTTACATGTTACGCTGCGGTAATTAGAAAAGAAGGTTACGATATTATTCGGTTTACGAAAAAGCATTGCGAGTAGTTATGAAACACACGTATACGAAGTAGTTATAAAATACTCAGGTTGATCAAACTCTGGTTATACAACTCCACCGCTCTAATTACAAAACCGATCACGTAGTCAATGAAGCTAGCGGAGAAAAAATATTTGGTGAAAGGCACGGAACCGAGGTTTTAATTTGGAAGCAGTGAACTAAACTGATTGCAGAAGTCTGTACATTGTGGTGGTGACACAATCTGGTCAATTAAAAAAAAACAAAAAAAAAAAAAAAACAAGAAAAATGCATTATTCGTTAACGAACATTGTGCTCCTACCCCAGCTCTAATCCTCATATATATAATAGCCAATTCACTGATAGAGTAACGCTCCTGACATCACCAACAACAGGGGCGTAGCTAAGGGGGGGGTTTGGGGACAACCCCCCCCCCGAAATGTTTGTCTCAAAAAAAAAGGAGAGAGAGAGAGAAAGAAAGAAAAGAGAAGAGAAAAAAGATAAGAAAAAAAGAGAAGAGAAAAGAAAAAGAGCTGAAAAAGAAAAAAAAAATCAAAACTACTTTTTTTCTGAATAACAATGGTCAAAAATTCACTCCCCTCCCCCCAGTGCCATTGAAAATCAGCTCCATGAGTGACCCTCAAGCGTAAAGACGCCTCACTCTGCTGCGACATTTTTTTGATAATTGAGTGAAATTTCACACTTTGCTGTAGAAATGAGATTGATTTGTTAAATCCACGTATATGTAGCCTTTTTTTGTCATAGATTCTGCAAATTGCTAAATATGTTTAATTTTATGAGCGGCGCAGTGGGAATATTACATACAGTTGAATCTATATTTCGAATTTCACAGGAAGGAAAAAATCGAGATAAAGAGGTTTTAAGATACGGGGCTTTAAGAAACTTTATAGAAATTTGGAATATGATGGTGAAAATTTGAAATCGATACTAAAGACAATATGGGCTCTTGATCAAAATTCCTCTGTATTAGTTTCGTTAGGTCTTTAATCTGTTATTACATTATTAAGTGCTTTATTGCCAGTTTAAGGAATCATTTTGACAGTAAAAGAAACTTTAAGCATATCTTTTTCAAGAAAAAGTCTTTTATTGCTTTTTGGTGCCTGATTTTTTTTTTTTTTGATTAATTATTTATCCTCTTGAGGTTAGCAATTGCTGCAAATATAACCTGGCCAATATTCTAGTATTTTCCATTTTTCTTTACTTGAAAAAAATCTTAAACTTTCTTTTCACTCCTATCATCTCAATTTTCTATAAGGAATCATAATTTTAAGAAAGAGAGCGACCAAAGAACAGTACTAAGCCAGATAACAGAGCAAAATGGCTTTTAACTTGAATGACCTTTAACCATGAACTTGAAATACTCATCCATAATGCAACTAATACTCAACCTGTGAATTTCACCCCTTTACTCTTCTTCCAACAAAGTGCTCGAAACGACTGTCCTTTTGTTAATCTTCCTAGAAAACCTATTTGTGGAACGCTTTTCTCCCTTTTTTGCCCCCTCAGCCCTTTCTGTTTCGAGTTGAAGAAAATGCTTTTGCTTGCTGCTTTAAAGATCATTGGGCTTCGAATCCGAAAATGATAGCACAGCCGGAATTCGAGACATAAGGTTTTTGTTGGCGTTGTGCTGTCATAGTCCAAACGATCTTTGCTAACCAGAGTATCCACCGCAATCTCATTGATTTGTCGAAAATGTCAGCCAGTATTTACTGCGCATTTTTTTAAAAACGTGCGGTCTAAACTATCTAGAATAATATGATCTACGTGAACGTTGTTGTATAATGAAGCGAGCAAAACCGATAACAAGCTTTTTAAAACCCAAAGAAAAAAAATGTAAATGACGAAAATGGTTGCTCTAAAAAGAGAAAGTTAACGTCGTCTGAAGAAAACGAAGTACAGTCTGCTGAAGCAGCATTAATCCCATCGAACCCTTCTGAAGGAAATTTTATTTTAATTTAAAAGAAAAACTGCATAGCATTACAGGAATAAAATATTCAAAAACGAAATGAATCTAGACTGTTCTGTACTATTTCTGTTAACTTGGTTCGCATTAAAAAATAGAAAATAAACAAGACTTCTGTTTATAACACTAGAAAATTGCTGTTGCTTTCTCAAATAGATATTTATGTAAATTCTAAAGTAGCTAATAAAATTTAAAATAAAAACTTGAGAGGAGAACAGATGGTATGCAGCTTTGTGCAAATAACTTTCTACCGCCCATATTTCTTCCCTTTTTTTTAATTCAAATTTTATTGACTGCTTCAAAATTATATTATAATATATATATATATATATATATATATATATATATATATATATATATATATAACGATATGAAAAGTCTTTTCATTTTTTGTAGGTTATAATCAAGAAATCTTTTTTTATTTTATTTCATGCTTTTAGTGCGAACCAAGTTAGTAAAAATAGTCTGACCACCGATGAGATTGAAAGTCAAACATCCAGTTTACAGGCGGAAAAGGATGCATCTATTAGCTTTCAGGGATGCCAGCTTTTGTAGATGTGTGTTAGCCTCTAAATTAATCAGTCACACTGAAATGAACGGAACACGCTCATCAGATATTTGATTTTCCCCCTGATTTGGATAGACTGGTTTTGACTAGACCCGTTGCTAGAAAGCTTCACTTTAAATTAAATGGAGGAAAAAGAAAAAAAAGTTAAATTTTCCAAAACATTAAAATAAATAAATAAATAAAAAATCTTTGCTTTTGTTTTGTTTGACACAAGTATCCAACTTGGGGCACCCCATTCCGAAGTATGTAAGATTCACCTCCCTCTTATTATTTTTTTTAATACTAAAAAAAGTTTACACACACACACACACACATACACACACACATATATATATATATATATATATATATATATATATATATATATATATATATATATATATATATATATATATATATATATATATAATAAAAGAAGTAACCCCCCCCCCCCCGAAACTCGCTCTATGGCATGATACTTTAACAATTAAAATTTTGGTACTGTTTGACATGCCGGGAAGTGCTTTATTTTGATGAGGCTGAACTGGATCCGGTATCTTAACTGTTTTACTGGTAAGAATGACATTTTAGAATGAAGAAACGAAAAAGTGGTCAACAATGAAGGCTATCGACTGGAGTTAAGGGTTAATCCATTGAAGTTAGGGTCCCCCCTCGGCCCTGGATAAACCTGCCTAAATCACTATTTTCTTATAAATTTTATGGGACAAACTCTCATTTCTTTAGGATTTTTTTGCAAAACAGCATTTTTAACCAAAGACTAAGAAACGTTCAAACTTTCATTCGGACATACATCAAAAAGTTCTTCAAAACAGTTTATTTCCAGTATTATTATTATTTTGAAGATATATGCATGGGTTTCAATAATTTTTTCTTCCGAAAAATTCTGTACCTTAGAGCCAGAAGGACGTACGTCACATTATGAAGCCAGAAGGACGAACGTCACATTATGAAGCCAAAAGGACGTAAGTTACTTTTACAGTCGAGAGGAGAGACTTTGTTCTGGCGCATGCAAAGGATGGGACACTCGCTTTTTTAACCCTGGTAAAAAATTGAGAAGGATTTTTTTTTTTTTTTAAAGAATTACGTCCACATGGCTCGATGCGGAATAGGCTTCTACATAAATTGTACTAATTAACGGAAAAATTGAAATTTTTGGACTAACGTCAGTCTGGCTCTGAGGTACGAAATTTATTTCCAGTATTTATTTTTTAATGATATGCATAATGTTTCAATCATTTGCAAACCTTTTTGCTTTACAAAACCTTTTACTGCTCATTTCAGTTGTTGGGAAGCGATCGGCCCTACTGCCTCTTTTTTAAATTCGAGCATGTTTGTTAATGCATGTATTATAAAGATATCTCATTACGATGGACTTTGAAGTATCCTCCAAAATATTCGAGACAGACTCTCCGGGACAACATTCTAGTCCGGCAGTATAGGGGTGCCCACAGGGGGGAGGGATTATGGCGCAAGTTCAGCCATCAAAATTTGGAGGGGGGGATTTGAAAATTTCTTTAATTTATTTATTTCAATTCATTCACTGATTTATTTTTAAATCGAATTATTTATTTTACTTTATTTTATTCTGTTCATATTTCATTTCATTTATTTATTAGTTGATGTGTGTGTGTATGTTATTGGTGTAGTACAGAACTTTCTAATAAAATAATAATAAAAAATAAATAAATAAATAAATTTAAAAATAAATAAATAAATTTTAAAAAATTAAAAATAAATTAATATTTTTTTTTAAATAAATTAACTAAAAACATTAATCTAAAAAATAAAAAATAGAAAGAGGGTTGAGAAAAATTTAGGGTGGGAAGTTGCACCATTGAACTTGGGGGGGGGGGGATCGGCACTCCTGCCGGCAGCCAAATTGGGATTTCTAGTAAAACATTTTTGGAATCATGATTTTATTTTACTGAAATATTTCATCTTTGAAGCATGGGGTCGTCCATAAATGGTGTCAAACTTCGAGGGGGGGGGGGGGTACCAGAAGCGTGACATCACGTATTTTTTTGCGGCTGAATGCTTATGAAAAACAGCATGACATGTTTCAAAGGGGGAGGGGGGGAACGCGAAGTGCGACTCTTTGTGACGCAGGGGGGAGGGATCAGTAGAAAAAAAAAAGGATCATCAGTTATGGGCTGCCCTATGCAAATTCATGCAACTGAAGTTACCATACCAAATTGTTGCGCAACTTCTATAATTCAAGATAACATCTATCCTTGTATCAAATATTTTGCTTCCTTGAGAAAATCAACTTTTTTTTCATAAACATAATTTCACTCAGGGTTAATGTGAGACGTCTAACCGTGTATCGCCGTAAGTCAATAGAAACGTTTCTTTCACTTTCTAAGCCAGAGATGGTTGTGGGCGTGTTTACTCCGACTAACGTCATATAAGTGGGATGGACGCCCTAATTTGACGTCAGAGCTTTGAACACACCCGTAAATCTTACCCAGACGTTATTGTAAAGCGCACATCTAGTTTCTTGATAAAGAAATCGTATTCAGGAACATCTATGGGTGAGGAATGGAAAATTTGACATTTTCTGTCATTTTTACTGTACTACGGCGAAGCCAAACAAACAAAAAAAAAAGGTTATGATTTTGACCATGGACATCGTTCCCATTGTACTCATTTTATGGTACGTTTCCATAAATACCATTTATACACTGCATAAATGAGATAAATTGCTTCTTTTTCATTTTAATTGTCTATCATTAGTTCATTTATAGAATACCTATAGTTATTTCATTTTAGATAAATTGTTTATTTTACGCTTCAAGTGTCTCTAATTAGTTAATTTATAGAATACCTAGTTATTTCATAGAATAACTAGTTAAAGTGTCAAATTAATAACATATTACACACTTTAGCAGATACGATCAGTTATTTCATGGACTAACTAGGTATTCTTTAAATATACTGCATTTTACACAGATATAATATATAACTCTACGTATTTCAAAACGCTTGTTTTTCAAACTGTCTTGAGGCAATTATGTTTAATAAAAATAAAATAGTTTGGTATCTAAAATGTTCATTTAATAAACTGCTGCCGAACATGTAAGCAAAGAATTACTTTCTGTATTCAGTTCTCATTACGGGAATTGAATTTATTTCGGAAATTAGATTTACTTTCTTTACCTTAAAGAAAAATTTAATTATTCATTTATTAAGTTTAATGTTTATTTTTCTTCAAATTAGCAGCATTTAATGACATTTAGTTTCCCTGTACCCGGATCTTTGAAGTATTAATTTAATTAAGTTTTCCGAAAGTAATTGGCCGTTTTTGTTAACACGATAAGACATTTACGCTTCAGTTTCAAGTTTATAGTTCTTTCTCCGTAAGCAAGAAAAATTTAACGTGTTTAAATTTAAAAATAAATTAAGAAAAAAATACAGAATGCTCAAATTTCTTACTTTTATTTGCTTTATTTGTATCATTTTTGAAATTATGTTGTAGAAAGTTTTGACGCTCAGTTTTAACACACATTCTTACCCGGTTCGGTTATTTTTAATGGAGATTTACTTTAACAACGCATAACAATGTTTTGTATTATTTTTCAGTATGATCAGTACAAAGCTTGACTTCCCAATAAAGCACGGCTTAGTGGTCCCCTATCTTTGGAGGATACCAAAATTACAGAACATACAGAAAATCGTTGCAAAATATTATTTTAATTTGTGTATTATGATAACCATCCAAGGAACCCCTGATCCAGCCCTCTCAGAGGCATTGATTTGTAATGAGAGTTTGAAAGTCTTTGGGGCCACAATATATTGAATGTGCGCCTGTCACCTTGGTGTACACGAAGGATCTTCGACCAACAAGCATCGGACCCGCCACTCTCCAGTTACGATTCCAACGTTTTACCGACGAGGCCGTCACCGCCGTTTCTTCCGTTTTTCTTAACAAAGAGTGTTGATTTGTAAAATGCAGGACACTATTTACTTTTGGTGTAGCAATGGAATTGAAAATTCGTCTAATAGTCCAAGTTATCTGTTCTTTCACATTGTGTTCATAATCTTCTTTAATAAAATATTCACAACTTATTCTTGCACTTTTGGCGCTAACAGAGTCATTCTGGTGACATTATTTGCACCCGTTCTTTGCATAGTTCGTTTTTTCTTTGAGGAAATGTGTGAAAAATACGTTTTTTCCCATTTGGAGCTTTTCTGTGTGTTCTTGCAAGTTCCTTTTGCGTACCCATTCATTTAAAAAAAATCTTAACACAATTCAATATAATTAACTTCAATAAAGTGAAAATTATGTTTAAAAATAACTAAAAAACTGAGAGAGAACAAATATTCTAATCATGTTGAATATATAACACTAAAACCTTTTCTTATTCCTACTTTGTCCCTTTCTCCATACCAGATTCCGATTGAGATATCAGGGGGCTCAAGCCTAATAATTTTTGGAGGCCCCCTATTGGATAAAACAATTTTAGCCATTGACTAAGACAATGTTTGCCATTTGGAAGCCCCTAAACAATGATGGTCCTAGGCCATGGCATAGTCGGCCAATTCAGCAATCAGATCCTGTTCCTCAGACAGCGCGGTGACGTCACGGAGGGGAACAGGCAGACTTAAGGTCCCTGTAGTGGAGGAGCCGACGCATCCGCCATTTTGGAGCAAACTTGATCCAGCGCTTCGCAGCGATAGCATTGCTGCTGATGTTTACATTTCTTTAGCATGTGTTAAATTGAGTCAAATGGGTGGTTGCTCGGCTGTTAATTGTGCAAACAGCTCCACAGAAAAGCATTTCAGCTCTTCAGATTTCCAGCAGATGCAGAAAGAGAAACGAAATGCATAATTAAAAGCCCGCGAAGTGACTGGCAGCCTGGAAACGACGCCAACTGTTTCCAAAATTTCGCCAACGTTCACCTTCGCTCTCTGTCTCTCTCGTTCCCTGTTTGGCAAATGATTGCCAATAAAGGTAGCGTTACCTGTTGTACGCTTGCTCCAATATGGCGGATGCGTCGGCCTCTCCAGTTATAGGGGTTCTAGGAAGATACAGAGCGGCAAGGGATTCTTTAAAGAAGTGACCTAACCCTGGGCCGTTACACATCTGCATATAGACACACATTCAACTTATAATCCCCCTCTTTTTGGGTTGATGCTTAAATAGCATTTCTTGCCTTCCGCAAGAAATGTAATTTGATTTAGCCAAAAAAAAAAAAAAAAATATATATATATATATATATATGTATATTAATTTGAATTTTTGGTATCTTGAGTTCAAATTATGTTTTTCGCAACCACGAGCGTGTGTGTGTATGTATGCGCGTGTGTGTTTGTGTAGGCGCATGTGTGTGTGTTTGTGTAGGCCATGTATGAGGGTGCGTGTGTGTGTGAGTATGTATGTGTGTGAGTGTTGTGTATGCAGTGCTGTACGTGTGTATGTGTGTGTAGGATATGGACGCAACCTGGACACGGTTTTCGCAAGAGGAGCAGCATAGTGAGGTGGCCAGTCGACGGTGATGCTGCAGAGAGTGCTGGCGGGAGAATAAAATCAGCGTAACGCCAAAAACAGTCATATGAGAACAATAAGCCATCGTGATTGCTCAAAAAAAATATTAATTTATATATGTGTGTATATATATCTAATTTGAATTCTGACACTTTGAATTCGAATTATGTTTTTCGCAAACACGAGTTGCGACAGGACCCTACCCATTGGGGGCTATTGTTTCTAGAAACGACTCATGTCCTCCCAAACCTGCCCCTCCTCCTGAGCGGTTACATGTGTGTAAGTTCTTGTTTGTGTGTAGACGTGTGTGTCTGTACTAGTGTGTGTATGCAGGACATGGACGCCACCGCCTAGGAGGACAGGATTCTGGTGGACAGTGCTGCTAGTGGAGGCTAGGACCAAAGGATCAGCTCCGTCCTCCGGTGGACGGCGGTGCTGTAGAGGCCCCAGGTCCATTCTGAAAAAGGAACTGGACATCAAGGACGGTCAAATGAAAGCAATTAGCAATCGTGATTGCTCAAAAAAACAAAAAACAAAAAAAAAACACTGGTTTAACAAACGGACCACCAGGAAGGTTTTTAGGGTTCAACTACCGAAAGTCCTTGGCCCAGAGCATAGGTTGCTAATTCTAGTATGTTAATTTTGGTGCTGTTCATGCACATAACGAATGATATGAACCAACCTCCCCCCCCCCCCCAGAAAAGCTTCTTTTTTTTCTCGGGCTGAGCTACTGCAGTTAAGTGATATATATGGTCGTGTTGGGTCAACGTTTTAAAGAAATGGTGATTTTTTTTTCGGTGGAACGTGTTATTATCAACTTCAAGATAAAATATGACTAACCTTTCCTGGTGTTTCAAATAAACCGATTTTTAGAAGTGCCGCAAAACCCGCCCATACTGCAGAACGTGACTCGTGAAGGACCCCAAACAAAAGAAGAATATTAATTGTGAAAGCACAGCAACCCTAAAAGAAATAATAAACTAGATAGAAAGAATTCTCCTGCCATATATCTGCCTTAAAACATCGTGCAAGAAAAATGACTCAGCAAAATGGCTCAGCGTGAAGAAAAGATTTAAAGCAGATTTCCTCAATTTCATTGATTTATCACATAATATCTTCATCTGTTGAATTGAGCTGATGTTTTTTGATAAATTGGTGCCAAGGAGTGTTGAGAACATAATTTTAGGTCGTCGTAGGATCGTTATTTCGAGTTTTCCGGGGAAGGGGTAAAGGATGTTTACTCAATGTAAATTTTGTCGGAAAACTACAAAAACTACTCCCACTTTTATGATAAAACATTAATTTTTCAAAGGTGGAATTGTCTCCCTAGGAACCAACCTATATGATAAGTCTGTATCGTTTCACAAGAAAAAAGCTACCGAAGAAAAGCGAAAAGAGTTAAAATTTTTAAGGGGAGTCAGTACCCTAAATACTTTTAGAAATTCGATTTTTTAAAATTTTTTACATATTTTGAAACTCCATTTCAATACCTTCTTAGTGATACAAACTTCTTGACCGTACTCATATTATAAGTAATTTAAAATAGGCATTAAAAAATGTAAAACTAGCTTGATGAGGTATGATTTTCCCCTTTAAATTGTAATATCTCGAAATGGTAATTTTAAAATCAAATGTTCCATTTCATCAGAAACTAATTTGTGTTAGGCTTTGAAATTTCTATCACCTATTCCATACATCTAATTGCATATACTGAAGTAAAAATTTTCTCATATTCCAAAAATATTATTTTATAGAGTTGATTTCATGTTGCAAAATGGCATTTTTTGAAAAGAAAAAAAAACAGTGACTTACACATTAGATTTTTTTTATAGAAAAACTAATCATTACTTCTGTAAAATTTTACTTCAGTACAGATAAAAGAATCTACTTAAGGTACAGAAAAAAAATTCATAATTGTATCTTTAATAGATTTTCAGAAAAAGGTACGTGAACATGTGCAAATTAACATTGACGGTATAGAGGGTACTGACTCCCCTTAAAGGGCCTTTTCACCGTCTCGTACGGGACAAAAAAACGCTTAAATTTCATTCACATTTTGTCATATCTGTATTGATTTTAGTTAAACAGGGGTAAGCAAATTTTTAGTCTTTACATTTGATACAAAGATGCTCCTTCCAGAGTTTTTTTTTTTATTCTTTTAAACAGCTTTGTTATTTTGAATTTAATTTATTTGCACGCGTCACTTGTAGGACATCCAAACACAACCCCTTGTAACTTGCTTATTTAATATCATTTATTTTTTAATATTTTTGGTCTACTATTTTATAACTTTTAAAATAAATTATAGATTTCGACAGCAAATGTTCCAATGTAAAGGAAACATATCTCATTTGTTGAGAAACAATAATTTGAATCATTTGAAAACATTATGGTTTGAGCCATTCCACGAAAAAGTAGTCACTTTGTCGCGCACTTGACAGTTCATATATTTCATTGAAAAGTAAAGATTCTAAAAAGTAATGACGAAATCATTTGCTTAAGGAATCACACATTCGCTTATAATTTGTTTAAAAAAAAAATTTATGAAAACTGTTTCAAATTATTATTTTTAATGAAATATATTAAGCGTTACGTGGGGAGAAAAAATTACCGTTTCCGTGGAGTGACCCTAAATAAGATTTCTTCAGCTTTTTTCCTTAAATGATAAATTGTTTGATGTTAAGTAATTAAAGAATGAAAATAAGAAGCAGTCGAACCTGCTTAATGGAATAGCTATTTTTCCACGAAAAAATATTCTAATAAGCGGGTATTCCATTAACCGAGATCAAAGTAATACATTACATTGGTTTGGTACATTCATTGATAATTTATTATATTAAGCGGGTTATTCTTTTAATCGATATTCTACTGAACGGGCTTGACGATATAAACTGTTCAAGTATTTTTAATAATTTGGTTTCAAATGCTCATTTATTACTTGTTCATTGTTCAAGAAAATATGTGAATCGAACGAAAGACAATTCGGTTAAAACTTTTAAGTAAAATTATCCAATTCATTTAATTACCCTTCAATTCTTCTTACGGTAAAATCTTTAAATGCGTTTTGATGTTTTGGCGTTACTAAAAATGCTAATAACAGAATTTTAGGTCATAGTGGAGTAAAAAACGCTACCTATAAAAAGAATAAATTAAGAACTTTAAAACGGATTTCTCCATTTTTAGTATAATTTAGTATCTTTACTCACTAAACTGCTTAACTCTTTTCAATAAATTGTTTTTTCATGTTTACGTTTAGACAATAATACTGCCGTGTGCAGGTAAACGGCAGTATCTGCAGAAATGAATTTTCGAGATGTTGGAAAAATATGTGCTGGATTTAATACTAACAATAGAAAAATGTTGAAATGAATCGTTTTTATCCCGCGTCTTTTCAGCGGAAACCAAATAAACGATCTTTTTTACTAATAATAAGGCTGAAAGTCTCTCTGTCTGTCAGGATCTCTGTGACGCGCATAGAGTCCAGACTGTTCGGCCGATTTTCATGAAATTTGTCACAGAATTAGTTTGTAGTATGGGAGTGTGCCCCTCGAAGCGATTTTTCGAAAATTCGATTTTGTTCTTTTTCTGTTCCAATTTTAAGAACATTTTCCCGAACAAAATTATCATAAGATGGCCGAGTAAATTACCAAGTTATCACCACGTGGAGCCGTAACAGGGGCAAGCCAATTGGCGAGAAATTCACCACACACTATTTGTAAATATACAGGCGAACCAAAAGACCTTTCAATTTTCCACTACGGGCAAAGCCGTGCGGGTACCGCTAGTGTACAATAAAGCTAACGTACAGTAGATGACAAAAATGCAAAAATAAATAAATAAATAAATAAGTAAAATAAATTTAAAAAATGAAAAATTTGCATTTACTGCCCTTTATCTGCACACGGCAGAATACTAGTTAATCGTTCAAGAAAAAGCAATTATTATACAAGACAGTAGACTAAAATAATAATTTCACTTCTTTTATTTAAACAAGGTGCCCGCTTAAGTCTTTTGCTATCCCAAAATTTCTAAATAGCAAGAGCTATCATCATAAATGATAAACTAGGTGCAGTAAACTTGCCATGCGCTTCACAGTGAAACCGGGTTTAGCGCCACCTGGCAGAAAAACTTGGAGTTGGCGCTCTTATCTCAGAAACGCTACGAGAAAAATGTCAAACACAAACATTTGTTTAGAATCTTCTATTTTGTAAGAATAAACAACGCGAAACAATGTTAGAAATAGTAGGCGTAAAATGCACCGTTTTTAATCGCGTTGTAAACTAAACTTTACCTTCCGAAACTAAGTTTCACCTATCTGCGATGCTCAAAGTTGTGTATTTGGGCACAAATACACACTATACCAGACAACTTACAACTGAGATGCATTTTAATTCTCACTATTTTTAACATTACTGTGAGGTAAAATGTCTTTTTTTTTCCCTACAATTTGATGATGCTGAACAACTTGATAGTTCACTATTTTCTCGCATTTCGTACCGTTTCTGAGATAAGAAAGCTAACCCTAAGTTATCCCGCTAGGTGGCGCTGTAAGCGTCTTCATTGTGTAGTACACAAAAAAGAAAGGCTGAAAGAAAATCAAATTCTCAAACAAAGAGTATTACTAATGAATTGCCGAAGAAATTCGATTTATAACGCAACTTTCATTTAGATTAGTCCGCTCTTCATTTTCACGTGCATGTAATTTCCGGCAGATATCTGTTCTTCTTAGAAGAAACTTTCTTCCAAACAGTGCTGATTAAAATTTACTTTATTAGCTCGATTGTTTGAATTCCCAGAAATAACAGACTACGGGGTATTTTTTTAATCATCTTTTTTAAGTCTAAGGGGGGGGGGGGAGAGACTGAAAAGATTCTGATTTTGCAAAATGGCCACATTTATCTTATTGAAGTGTTGGGCTCCAGCTTTTGGCCTGTTTGCCATACCCTATTCTGAAGTATACAGCAGTGTTCGTAATACTGCACTCAAAGAAAAAAAAAAGAAACATCTCTCTTAAACTTGAACAAATAATTTCTTCACTATCATTTTTCTCATTTAACTAAATACCACATAAATGTTTCATATCTGATAAAGTCATGAAATTCACCGACTGAATGAAAACCTGTTGCACATAATTTCGAACACACACACACACAAAAATAAATAAATAAATAAATAAAATAAGAAACTTTTTTCAATCTTAAGTTCAAAACGTGTTTAAATGGATAATGTGAATGATGTTTAATACTAATAATTAAAATTTTTTGTGAAGATGTAATTACTTACCAGAGTCAAATGCTTAGAGTTATAAAGACAAGTCAAATCACAGTACTTACCTAAAAGAGAAAAAGGTATTTAGTCAGCATTTTCAAAGGTATTTTAGTGAACTTTTATACAAAATTTGATGTTACGCAGTACATAAGTATACTGCCGTGCTAAGCAGAATAGTCGTATCTGCATCTGAGTTCGAAGTGAGGAATGGCCGTTTTACGTTTAGTGTCTCCATACATTTGATAAGAAAGCCACTTTTTCAGATTTAAAAAAAAAAAACTTCCCATTCAGGAACGAGAATAAAACATTGTACTAATATGTGAGAATCACTTGGTGACCGTAACTCAATTTTGATGAAAAGTGCAGTTACGACTTTTGTGCTTAGCTCGTTAGTATAGTTACTATTTTATTTTATGAGATAAAATGTTTTAACAAAGCATACTAGACGTGATGTTAAAAAGAAAGTTTTTCGTGAATAAATCTGAATGAATTTAAAAAATATTGATGCAATTTCCACAATTATATTAAAGGTTATGTCTAAAGAGATTTTGTATAGCCATCACATTTTTTTCTTTCGTGTGAAAATGTTGAGTTTTGAGCTATTAAACTTCGCTTTTTTGTAGGAAATTTCGAATTACTTTTAATTTTTAAACAACCGGCAGAATTTTTCAGATCTTCTGGAAAATCAATGTTTTAATCTGAAGATTTTTGCAGAAAATGTCGAATTTCTCAATTAATGAAACTTTTTACCGCAGCACACATCAGATTTGCTTACGTATGCTAAGGTCAATTGAAAGATACAGGGCTACCAAAACTTGAAGTATTAGCACGTTTAAAATCAGTTTTTTGTGTGAAAATGTCAATTTTTTTTACGAATTATTAGTCAAATTATTAGTCGAAATTTACTGAAACTACTAATTGCCCCGTGATTTGAAAACTTTTACTTCGACAAACCTATAACAAGGGTATTAATATAATCAATGATTTAAAGTAAAAATGTGTAAAAATTTGCTTGAAAAAAAAAACCGTATTTCTTTGTTTTTTTGTGGTCATAGGTCGTCTATAAATTGTGTCACACTTTAAAAGGACAAGAGGTTCGTGCAATTGGATGAGTTTGTGACAAGGGGGTAATAAAAAGTGTGACATGAATTTTTTTACTAATTGCTGATGAAAGATTGCGTGAGATATGACAAGGGGAGAGTAGGGTAAAGGTGAAGTATGAGACAATGTTACAAAATCAAATTTGCTGAAAAAAATTGTGACATGGTTTATCGAGAGCACCTAAACCGGGACCCCGGACATTCAACATGAAAAAAAGCACTGAAATTGTCACACCTGGTCGAGTGGATGCCGGTCAAATTTAACGAGGAATGAACGTAATTGTCTTTTCTTCATTCTTTTTCATTCTAAGAGCGATAGTGAATAACCCCAGGGCTAGAGCAGAAATGGGCTTAGAACATAAATTATCAATTATATTGGAAAGTGGAAATGAAGCATTTAGAGGGGATTATTCTTCATACAGTGTTATCGAATTAGGAGAGGAAACATGAAGTGTTGCGTTTTTGTCTCGCATTATCAATCAGGCCATTCCACGGAAAAGTATTTTTTTTTCTGAAAACATGCTTAAAAACATAGGATCTGACCATTTTTTAAGTAATTTAAGTTTAATATTAAAAAAAAAAGAAAAAAATTAAATCGACGTGCTTTCATTGTTTATGCTTCTGTCCGATGACATCACAAATGATGAAATGCCATTCTGTGTTGCCCTTCAAACAGCAAAATATTTAATTCGCATCTTTACTCACGTGTATTGGCAACGATATGGTTGATAGCAAGCGTAGAGTGCAATTTTAATTCGCTTCTTGATTATTATAGAGTGGAAATGCGCCAAAGAGCATCATTTGTGATGTCATCAAGACCACGCCTTGTTTGAAAAAACTGACATTTTAAAAAAATAATTTAAAAAAAACTGTTGGGAAAATAAAAGTATTTTCTGGGTCCATGTTATTTTTTCCGTTTATTCTATCAATTTTACCGACTAAAAGTAATACTTTTGACTGAAGGAAACAACACCATTTAGTCCCTCATGTGACGCCTCATATAGTTATTCAAAAATAATATTTTAAAAGGGTAATGATAAAAATTACATTGCTTTAAAAACTACAAACGACTGTGCGATTCCTTAAGCAAAAGATTTCGTCATTACTTTTTAATGAAATATATGAACCGTCACGCGCGGGGCGAAGTGACTCCTTTTTTCGTGGAAAGACCCAATACATAAGTTTTTTCAATGGTCTAAACTATTGCTTCTCAACAAACAAGATATGTATCGTTACATCATAACCTTAGCTCTCAAAAGCTATAAATTATTTTAACATTAATTGTTATAACAACTATTAATAGAGCAAAAATATTATCTAATTTATAAGCAAGTTACAAGAGGTTGAGTTTAGATGTCCCGCAGGTGACAATTGCAAATAAATTAAATTTTAAAGAACAAAATTGTTAAATAAAAATATAACTCTTTCATGTAACTATTTGTACGAAATGTTAAGATTAAAAAATATGCTTTTCCTTGTCTAATTAAAATATTCAAGGATATGACAAAATGTTAATGACATTTGAGGCAGTGAGAAGCAAAGGGATGTAAGTGGCAAAATTAAAATTTTGGAGATAACCAGTACGAATGGTAGGTGAACCTCTCCTCGAGCTTGGGGAAAGAGATAGTACTAGTAGCCCTGGTAGGTAATGCTGTATAACATGATTTAGAAAAAAAATCAATGAAAGCCTACCTAGGATATTATCTCGAAACGCGTTTTACTCAAAACTTGAAAATGTCCACTTACATCCCTTTGCTTCTCACTGCCTCATTTAAGCGTCTTTTTTGTCCCGCACGTGACTGTGGAATGGCGCGTTCGGGGTTTTAGAGGTCATGTAGAGGTCATGTAGCAAATTCAAAAATTCGCTAGAATTTTTAAAAACCGGAAATATAAAGGCAAATGGCGGAATATGGCAATATATGCAACAGGTTCTCACAGTGTAAGATTAACACTCAAGAGACTGAAAATTTCAGCATGAGAAATTCTGTAGATATCTATTTTGGCACAATCCGACTTTTTAAATTGGAACATAAAAATCGTCCTGAGTGAGCCCATGTAGTGCACTCACGTTTTAAAACGTTTAAAATAAAAACTGAGTTTGTCAATGTTTTATAGATGTTGGCACTAAACACTAGATTTCAAAAATCTTCAATGATGCATCACTGATTAGTTTTTTCAGCTCTTCTATTGTTTTTGGCTGTTGGGTAAATAAACAATGCCTTGATGCGACTCAAAGGAAAAAGTCACACGTTGTTGAATCCGGCGACCTGAGACATTGAAGCGGTCACGCTACGAAATTAGTCAAACTAACTGAACTACCACCTGGACGTTTGTCAAAAAATGGGGCACACACAGAATATTTGTAGAGTGAACATAAAGCTTAAAAAGTTGGTGTTTATTTTCATACATCAATCATATTTTTAAGATTGTAAGTATATCACTTCGGGAATTTAAGGGGTTTTGAAAATTATTGATTCTATTGTAGTATTTAATATTTCCCCAGAACAAAAAATCTTACCGTCCTTAATACTAAGGGAGACTGGGGAAATGTTTGTCAGCGGGTAATGGCGGTTACTATGATTTCTCGTAAAGTGAATAACTCAGATTTAAGCTGATTTGTGCTGCCATTTCACGGCAGTTTATAGATGTACCACTGAAACGCTGGCCATCTTGCCAGTCATCGTTTGCCTGTTGTTTAAGAAATACTATTTTGACGTTTCGCCTTATAAGAAAGAAAATAGTTTAATACCCTATCAGCTCTTACTGTTTACCTTTCTTGGAATGAGACTGGTCTCATAAGAACAAGGTTGGCCATATTGTTGTATCTTGTAGTGTTTTATTATTGTTTTAAGCATTGGTGTTTGCTTGTTAGCCATTGAATGAAAACATGCGGTTGATGTAATGGTGGTCACCACACTCAGGGTAATGGCGGCAGTAGCGTAACTATGGGGTCTAGCGCACGAGAGTCACCCACATAGGAAGTCACACGAGGTCATTGTGACCTCCAAATATTTTTTTTTTTGGGGGGGGGACATGATTAATTGATTCGACAAACAGGAGGCAGCATTGTAATTTTTTTTATTTACTTTTTTAGAATTGTTTTTAATGATGTTCAATGTTCCTTCTCAGTAAATGTTATGTATGTATATATATTTTACTCCCTCTAGCTCTTTTTTTTGAGAGTTTTTTTTTTAATTTTAAAAAGCTTTTCAAATTCTATGATTTAAAAAAAATCTTATATATATATATTTTAAATCAGTTGGAATACCGCCCTCCTGGCTGCTGCGCCCCTAAAGAGAGCCATTCCTGCCAACCCCTAGTTACGCTACTGAATGGCGGCTTCCCTTGAGAGGTATTTATGTGACACGTGCTCTGGAAACATTAACTTGAGCTTCTAAAAACTCATAAACTTATGTAAAAATATTGGCACTGCCTTTATATTTGTATTTACCATGGAAAGATGTTTTTATTTACATCATTGATTTCATATTATGTCAATACTTTCAATTCCTTTTTGTAATATCTAAAAAGCGGAATTATGTAACAAAATAAACATAAAGAGTTCAGTTTAACGTGCTGATGTCATTGAAAATAATCATATTTATTATTTTACTACCATTAAGTAGTAAATGAAATTGCTGATTGCCATTACCCCATGGTAGAAGTAACACGGGTCAAAGCTGATTTTGCAATATCTTTTATTTTTCCAACAGGCAAGATTAATTAAGGCTCAATTTGAGTTTGTAATAGGTAAAATGTACTATATGTAAGCACTTTTGCATGATTGCGTTTCAAACTTAGCACAAAGTAAAGTTTTATATTCATTTTTCCTTAGGTGACTGTTATTACCCCAGTCTCCCCTACATGAAGCAAAACACTTGTCACGTATAATTTGTGGGCTCCCTACCTCCTACTCTCGTGTATCTATTTTTTTTTTTTTTTTTTTTTTTGAAACTAGCTGCGTAGCCCCGCTTTGGTCGATCTATTTCGAAAATAAAAGTTATGTCAAGTGACGCGTGTTGAGCAATCAGGCTTTAACAAAAAACAATTTAACGACAAAATATTGAGCACACTCCCTAGAAATCTGCATCCAAATTTGGACATTAGTCCCAAAATGTTTCATCACGTATAATTTTAAACGCTCTTTATCCGTTCCCCTAGTGTAACTTTATTCGAAACTAGTGTGGTACCCGCACGACTTTGCCTGTAGTAGAAAATTAAAGGGTCTTTTAGTTCGCCTGTATATTTCAAATAATGTATAGTGAATTTCTCGCCAATTGACTAGCCCATGTTACGGTTCCACGTTATGATCACATGGTAATTTATTCGTCCATCTTATGATAATTTTTCGCGGGAAAATGTTCTTTCAATTGGAATAGAAAAAGAACAAAAATCAAATTTTCGAAAATCGCTTTGAGGTGCACACCCCCATGCTACAAACTAACTTTGGGCCAAATTTCCTGAAAATCGGCAAAACGGTCTAGGCGCTAAGCGCGTCACAGAGATCCAGATATCCAGACAGAGAGAGACTTTCAGCTTTATTATTAGTAAAGATAAAGATTGAAGTTCAAGCATGTAACATCAAAAATAAAAATAAACGTTAAAAACATAAAACATAATAGTAAATACATTGTAATAACTGCTATCAAATACAAAAAAGAAAAAAAAATCATGTTAGCAAAAGGAGCAGTCTAATTCAGTGTCATATTCAACAGTAACTTACTCCAACTAACTTATGTCTAACGTATGCTTCGACGATCGTTAATGGTTTTACATGGCTGCGCCGAGATAATATCACAGATCAAGCATCGAGATTAGCGTTGTTAGTTTAACTAATAGGCAAATGCCACCATAAAGAGGTACTCCATTGTGTACTAATCCCCAAGTTGCATGGAGATATCAAACTGATGAATAGAGCTTTAAATATTCCGTGTTACATTAAATGCTTATTAAGTGCGATATACTGATATACGTTGCCATGGCTAACTCGTTATCTTTGAAGATTTCAATCGCTCTTAAATCATATCCTGCACTTATTTAAATGTCATACAGAAGTTACATGACTCAATTATTTTTTTTTTACTGTTTTCCCCCCATAAAGTTGCTGTAATATTTGTTCTGCTTTGTAGTCAGTAAGGATGGGACAAGTTATTTAATTATCAGAATAAAAATGAATAATAGTGGTTATAAAGTTTATTGCAGCGAATCAATATATCTTAAAAATAAAATCGTTTGCACTCTACTCGTGATTTGAATTCATTTCATTTTGATTCAATCAATCAAACTCTAACTCCTGTTAGCATAGTCCAAAGACAGTAATAGCTGCCAGAGCTTTTTTTTTTTTTTTCAACAAATGGTGGACTCCGCCCCCTGCTTGCTGGTGATCACCAACCCCCGAAGATTGCTGATCAATCTTTTTCGGTTCGTGGGTATTTATATCGTCTTTTAGGAAGAATCGGATTTAAATGCGTATTACGATTAGAACCAAATGAAATCCCTACTCTCCCTCCCTTAAAAAATATAATATACATAACAAGCTCATTATATTTAGAACAGTATAAAAATTGTGCTCCCACTAGAATAAAAAAGAGCTTGATGAAAATACGTTAACACAAAAGCAATTATAAACTTAACAATAGGCTCATTTTCCAAAAATTGGTCAAAACAAAGCCCGTCTTTCGTCGTTAAAAATTGCAAAAATCAAAAATGCTAAAGTTGAAAATTCAATGTTAAATGTTTCAACAAAGCGGACCACTAAAAAAAACAAAAAGTTGCATCAAAATAGAAAAAATCCACCAATCAAATAAACTTAGTCATTTGAATATACATCATTCAACTGTTTCGGAAAGTCTATATAAGTGTTGAATCATGTTTAGTCTTGATCCAGATGACAGTAGTAGCAAAAGAATGGAGTTCGAAGAACACCTTTGCAACTGGGTACGAATTAATTTATAATACCAAATTTCACAGCTGTGGGTGTTAGGGATCTCTGAGCGTAGTAAAACGGTCAATTTTTGCGTTTGAAAACTCGTATTCAGATTCGTAGTTTCCAGTCACATTTTTTTCTATGGCTCCATGCTTCAACTTCGTTTAGCCTAGGACTTTGGCTAAAATAGAATTGAGAAATTTGGAACACATACTAAATAATACAGGAAATACAGCTCTTTGGAATGACATAGACTGTTAAAGGGTGAGGGAAATTTTTCATTCCTTCAATTGGCATACGTAAAATTTTAGCTTAAAAATAATAATTTAAAAAGAAATCTAAAATAAAAATAATAAATCCGGGTACAAATCCTCGGGTTCGAAGTAAAGTTGCACAAAATTTCAAGGGTGTAGGTGCGATGGGGTCTCTTTGACGCAGGCTCATCACAGACAAAATTATGACTTTAGTTTTTAGCCTACTTTCCCAGTAAAAGTCAGAAAAAGAAGAAAAAGGCATGTAAGAAGGCTTAATGCATCTTAAAAATGTCGCGAAAAATTAAAAATTGGAAAGTAGGGTATTGAGATGGGGAAAAATGTCTGTCGGTCTGTCTGTCGGTTTGTCGGTCTTTCTGTCTGTCCCCCTCTAATAACTTTTGAATGAATAGTCCGATTCGAACAAACTTTTTTTTTCGAAAGATCTCGGCGAGGACACCTCTGTCCCATATTTCACTTTTTGATTTTAACTATTTTTTGTTTAATTTTGAACAATTCAAACAAACTTAACATTAGAGCCTACGGGGAAACTGAAAGTCAATGTAGATTCCGTACTTGAAGGTGGATTTATTTCAAACAAATTTTGTTGGAAATAGCTATTGACGCCAAACTTCAGACTCCGACTCTGATAATTTAGAGGCACCTGACTCCGACTCCGACTCCTGTGCCCGACAATTAATCGGACTCCGACTCCCCGACTTCGACTCTGACTTCGTAGCTTTGGCAAAAATTTATACACGGCGGACAAATGACCGACTCCGATTCTTGGATATTCGTCTCCGACTCCTTTATCCCAAAATGAGATTGACTCCGACTCCGCAGCTATGGTTTTCACTGTGAAATGATTATTGTTGATATGATTTGTTTTTATTTTCACGCTAAAGTTTTAGTTTAGGTATTCAGTTTTCGGCGAATAAACTCAAAGTCATTTATGTTTTTACATAACGATATGCGCAGACGATTTTTTTTTTTTTTTTGACAATGAAAAGTATTTCTTTAAGTTGACATTTTATTGTTTTTATTTATTTTGGTAAGTGCATTAATTCATTAAAAAAATTATTTTTGGCATCAGGGGAAAAAGAAACGATTTTTTTTATGATGTATTTATTTTAATAAGCTTATTAATTTTAATTATTATTTTTTTGTTTTGAAAGCTGTTAAAGAATTTTTTTAAGGGAAAAAAGTGTATTAGCTGCTTTGTTTAAAAGGTGCTGCTTTTTTTTTTTTTTTATTTTTTTTAGATGTGTGAGGAATACTTTATTCCTAGAAATTAGCAAAAATATGTTTGAAACAATTTGCGATTTTAGCTATTTTTGAGAATATTGATCAGGTACTAGAAAGTAGTATGGGTATACGGGAAAGTAGGCTCGTATAGTTCTAGACGGAACTTCTTGTTACTTCTTTGTATTCGCAAGTATTGTATTCGCAAAAAATTTCCACTCAAATATCGACCTTAATTTCCATTTTACTGACCCTCGAATGAATATTGAGTTTTTTTTTTTCGACTCGACCACACGTGGATAAGTGCCTAAGAACATATGGACACGCGAAATATCCATAATGACGATTCCCGAGTTAATTACAACGAATTTTCTCGTGATGTCTGTATATACGTATGTATGTGCGTATGTATGTCGCATAACACAAGAACGGTAAGTCCTAGAAAGTTGAAATTTGGTACGTAGACTCCTAGTGGGGTCTAGCTGTGCACCTCCCCTTTTATTTGCATTTGGGCGTTTCTAAAGGGGTCTTTCGCTCCTTTTTGGGGGGAAATCATTGTTAATTTCGATGTAAACTCAAGTGGTGTTATAATTTGGTGGACACTTGGCGATATATCGCCAATCTTTTGGTCGCCAAGTTCTGTCGCCAACTTGGCGACAAATTTGGCTTTTTTTTTTTGGTTTTACTTTGGCCACTGTTGGTGATATTTAGAGAGTAAACAATTTAATTACATTAAAATTGCCAATAATGTGGAAATGACATTAAATTGAAGTAAAAGGAAGTCATGTGCTCGTTTAAATACATTTAGATAGAGATAACGATTGTTCTTTGACAAGTTTTAATAAACGCTTTGTGATAAAGCGAGTTTTATTATCAACCGCTTTATGCGGCAAGTGGACCTTAGTTAAGGCGATGTCGCGTCTCTGTGGTGGGATTTTATCGCTTTAATTATGAATGATTAATCTTTGATTAAGTCATTTTTAATTCAAGGATTCTTTGTATCAAACATATTTAAATGAATTTATTTAAAATACATTTTCACCTTCATTTTGTTTCATTTGGAATAAATAAGCGCCTTAAACATTACAATTGAGCATTTCTTACTGCATAAAGAATTCATAATTTCATGATTGTTTCATGCTTTACAGTGTAGCTTTTAAAATACAATTTATCACTGTTATTTTTTGTAAAATAAGTTGTATGAATAAAATATCTGAGGAGATGAATTAAAATGTATGCACATTGATAACTTTTAGACGCATGAAGCACTTATGGCTAATGAGCTATAGAGCATTAAAATTCGGAAAGTTGGGGAGAAAAAAAAGGAAAACAAGGTTAGAAAATGAAAAGCAGTGTTTCAAATCAAAACCTCGTAGCAATTACTCGACAGCTAAGACTTTAATTTGTCAGAAACATTTCTTTTTCAATTAAAACGATTGATTTTTTTTTTTTTTTAACTTTCTGCTGTGATTAAAAGAATTGTTAATTCGCAAATTCATCAACCATAATTTTGGGTAATGATCTTTCATATGGTTCAAATCAAAGTATCTGGATTAACTTCAGGGAAATATAATATTGTTACGAGTGTAGTTGCAACTTTAAAATTTCTTTAAATAACTACACAGTTCTTGAGAAAACACAGGAGATTTAGTTATAACTATTCACAAGAAATATCGTTAGCAATGCTAAATTAACCATAGCAAATAGGCGAATATCAATTAACACCGTGAACTCAACGGTCACACACGTATTTACATCAAAATACGCAAAAACACAGCGCAAAGGCTAATACACGCTTCCAGCAGAACGCTGAAAACGAGACTCCACAGTTAGAAAGCAAACTAACTGACTCTCCCATTCACAGGACGCACGGCGTTTCATACTGATTTGGAAAGTTCGGCAAAATTCTACAACTTTCGACCAATATTTCTCATATTTTCTTTTTATTCATTCACGAATCTAATCAATGAAACAAAGGGAACTGTATACTTCAATCGAATGTAAGGGGCTTGTATTTTAATTACAAGAAACTATTTACAGGTCACAATTTTAGGAGGAAGATAATGGCATAAACGCCAAATTTAGCCGATGACAACAAATTAGTCATGTAAATAATTACTATTTAAAGAATTTGTAACAATATTCACTTCTTACACATATGCAGTTTCTGATAAGTGCACTCATTCTTGAATATTCCTCGTTTTCACTCAAATTAAGAAAAACCCAGTTAAAAAATGTCTGTGCAAAAAGTAACAAAGGAAGATCAATCAGTAAATTACCGCCCATGTCCTCGGCTGGAAATGACTGAGCTGGCGGTGTATTTCAAAGGAAGATCAATTATTTTATCTTGATTTTGCTTATAAATAGTTACCTTAAAACATAAAGAATTCTCATCAAAGCCCGACTATGAGTTTTTGAGGACACGAAATATATTTGGTGCAACCTCTCTCCTCAGCCACGAGGTTTATAATGTACGAGGGCTGTTCACTAAGTAATATGACTAAATTTGTAAAAAAATACAGAACTTTAATCGTCATGATTTACATTTTTTTTTTTTTTAAAGAATAACTTCTGCGGAGACTAAATGCATTTATTCCAACGCTCTGTCCACTTCTTAAAAACTTGTGAGCGTTAAGTTTGTGAGAGCTTTTTCAAAACTAACTGATGTAAAATAATTCTGAGATTCCCCTTGATAATGATAGCAGCAGTGTTAATCATTATCTCTGTGATGGACGGTGAAGGTTGTTCCTCACGTTCAGTATCTTCCATATTCTGCTTGCCTAACTTCAGAGTTTTTTGCCAGCAAAAAGTACTGACTCTAAACATTGCTTCATCGTTGAAAACTTCACGTATGATATCAAAGATCTCCGATGCTGATTTTTGCAGACGAAAACAAACTTTAATTGCATAACTTTGTTCCAACGACGCTTCCATTTTGATAACTGGCTGCGTCTTGTAGGAGCCCGCCAACAGGCTTCAACTTAATCACGTGATATTCAGAAGCATGAGCCTGTACGCGCACCCTATCGGTAGATTTTGTTAATACAGACAACAGACATTTTTCATGCCACAGAAATTAACATTCCGATGAGTGGTTTCGCAGCAGTAAAATTAGTCTTATTTCTCGTAGGCGCCCGCCAACAGGTTTCAATTCAATCACGTGATACTCAGGAACATGAGTCTGTACGCTCCAACTATCGGTAGCTTTTGTTAATACAGACAACTGACATTTCTCATGCTACAGGAATTAATATTCCAATGAGTGGTTTCGCGGCAGTTACTTATTGAACAGCCTACGTATACTGAACTAATTAAACATTTAATACTTGCATTTAACCCAAAAACACTAGATTGACAACATCTTGCATTAAAATGAACATACATACAAGCAGAAGCGATAAGCACCCTTCGATATACCGCCCTTCACGGCAGAGAACAAAAAAGCGCGATACATCCGAAAACACGATCTAACAGAGGACACAAAAAGTAGCAATTCAATTAAAGTAAAAAATAATGTGCACAACTACAAAAATATTAGTTCATTGTCATACAAGGACGATTTTCTTAATAAGAACGCAAGAAAATGTTCTGCCAATTTTTCTCTGAAACTAAGAAAAAATAATGTAAAATATTTTTATTGTTTTATTGAGGAATATGAAAGAAAGTTGCAGCTT